>NC_047113.1:115818723-116048723 GCF_902500255.1 Thalassophryne amazonica | reverse complement strand
TGACTAGCTACTCAATGCCCATGGGGACCAATAAGGGAAGGATTTTGCAAATTAAGATCCGCCTTGTTATGTCCTCTTGTCCTTTATAAAAACTGTTTGTGACCATTGTGTCCACAGATGGATCCTGTGTGAGAGAAGTTCTTCAGAATCCAGGCATGATTTCCATTAACTATGAATAAATTTAAAAGTGTGAAATAGTTTGACTTTGTACTTTGTGAGGGACATTACAGTAAGAGCTGGAGAACGTAACAAGTGGTACCGTTTGACCTGGATGTTCCCGGTGAGGTTTATTTGAACCTGCCTGGTAAGATGATGACTTGTTTTGGACAATCAACTAAAAGTCACCTCTGTACGGTGAGCAGAAAACCTGTTATCAAATTTCTGCAATATTGACTTTTGTGAAATTAGCATTGGTTATATTAAAGTAATGGTCTGTGTCCAAAATTCTCATCATTAACTTTGGACGTTGTTAAAAGTCATGGTGGAATTTTTCTTTGTTTTCTCTATTCATGATAATTTTATTAGTTGGGGAAATGTCCCGCTGTGGTTAGTACCTCTGGCAGATGCCAAGAAGGGCACTTCTTGAAGTGGAGGAGTAGAGTGTCCTTTTTGTTGGGGGTTATCAGCCTCGATGAAGAACGAGTTATCAAGGAGTGATTTGCCTTGGTAAATAAGTACCGACTGTTGTTATTTTTTATAATGTGGGGTGGTTTCCCATTACAGAGGGTCCCCTGATAGTGGGAATCATCTGTTCGGTTCTGGGAGTGTTTGAGTGGTAGGAGACTTGGTTTGGGTAAAGTTTGTTTTTTGGGACGGCGTTATTTCATAGTCTTGTGTGGAATGGATTTATGATTCTTGTTTTAAGCGCTTCTCACAATGCTTGCAAAATTCCACCTAAGTAATGTTGGTTTGGATCCATGTTTGTCTGTTTGTTTAAATGTGATGTTGTATGTATAAAATGTTTTGTTGCGCTTTGACTTAAAAGTTTAGATTTACGAGGGCTGTCAATAAAGTAACGGTCCTTTTTATTTTTTTCAAAAACTATATGGATTTCATTCATATGTTTTTACGTCAGACATGCTTGAACCCTCGTGCGCATGCGTGAGTTTTTTCCACCGCCTGTCGGGTGACGTCATTCGCCTGTGAGCACTCCTTGTGGGAGGGAGTCGTCCAGCCCCTCGTCGGAATTCCTTGTCTGAGAAGTTGCTGAGAGACTGGCGCTTTGTTTGATCAAAATTTTTCTAAAACTCGAGAGACACATCGAAGTGGACACGGTTCGAAAATAAGCTGGTTTTCGGTGAAAATTTTAATGGCTGATGAGAGATTTTGAGGTGATACTGTCGCTTTAAGGACTTCCCACGGAGCGAGACGTCGTGCAGCGCTCTCAAGCCGCCGTCGTCAGCCTGTTTCAAGCTGAAAACCTCCACATTTCAGGCTCTATGATCCAGGACGTCGTGAGAGAACAGAGAAGTTTCAGAAGAAGTCGGTTTCAGCATTTTATCTGGATATTCCACTGTTAAGGAGATTTTTTTAATGAAAGACGTGCGGATGGGTCCGCGCGTCGGGACGCAGCCGGCGCGGTGCGTGGCACGGGACAAACACCTCAGGTGTTGATAACCATTTGTAAAATCCAGGCGGCTTTTGATGGCTTTCAGTGGAGTGAGTATATGAGAAATTGTTTAACAGCTGGACATGTTCCACTTGTCCTTAAGGCTTTCAACGGAGGTGTTTTTCCTGTGGCGGAGCGTCGCGGCTGGCTGCGAGCCGACGCTGCAATCTGCCCCGCACGTCTTCATTAAAGCATGTCTGACGTAAAAACATATGAATGAAATCCATATAGTTTTTGAAAAAAATAAAAAGGACCTATACTTTATGGACAGACCTCGTAATGTTTATTTGTAATCAACCATGGACTTTGTCTTTTCTGTTGTTTTAATGTGGATATTTGGGGGAAAACGGGGTCGTTGCCTGATGGCTTTTAAACGATGGATGTCTGATTTAATGTGGATCGTTGTTATGTGTGGTTTGGTCTTTGTTCAATTGGACAATGACGTTGATTTATGGTTGGTAAAACACGGTTTTGCATTCTGTGTAGCCACATCACGCAGCTGCTGTGAAAACCTGCTGTGTTCTCAACTGCACACAACTGTCGCAGCATGTATTTTAAATTTTTTTTTAATTTTTTATTTATTGTTTCTTCACAGCAGCTGCACAAAGTGTTACCACACCTTGCAGCTGCTGGCACTGTGTTCCCGCGTGCATGAACCGTCGCAGCAGCATCGTGCACACCTGCCCATCGGTGTGATGTTTGAGTGGTTCCCTCATACAATCTGTTACGACGTGAGTCGCCCTGAGTTGTACATATTCGCACTACATGTGACGGGGCCCTAAAGAATGCCCATCTTATTTTTATGCAGATACTGATATGATGTGGATGAAGATATTAATGGATTCTTTAATATGATTATATCTGTGGGCAGCATATTAATTATTTTACTTATGTACATAATGTGTTTTATCCTATTTTTTGTTCATTCGTTTTTCTAGTAAGTCACAGTCTGTGTGTTCGTTTTTTCATTAAGAGGATGTCCTCTGGTAGTATTTCTTTAGTGGTACATCCTCATTCCCCCATTTCTTTGTTATATATTTGAAGCTGCTATTCACATTGTCTTAACTGCGTGTCCCCCACATTTATGGAAGGTGCTATCTCATGAATTGCTCATATAGGGGAGTTCGTGTTTTTTGCTGATTGCTTACATCTGGATATGATGGAACTTGATGGATGGTTCCCATTGTTTTGGGTGGTTTGGATGTTTTGGAAAGATATGAGAGTGGTGGACATCTATTATCCTACATTCTTTTTGTTGAGTGTTATTGAGAGTGTTTCTGATGCATTTGTGGGTGTTTATTTTTTGACTTAGGCGTCATATATGGTTTTTTTTCGAGGCAGCCAACACTGTGCGCCTGGGTTTGCTATACTCGGTTTATTATTAAATCTGTGACTTTGCATATTCAACCAAAAGTGGTTGTTGTTGACTATAAATCTACTCTAATTTAATTTTTTTAGGGTGGACAACATGACTGGCTACCCACTATCATGAGTGGCAATCCACTGTGGTTATTCTTACAACCCTGATTCCAGTGATGTTTGGAAGTTGTGTAAAATGTAAAATAAAAACACAATACAATGATTTGCAAATCCTCTTCATCCGATATTCAGTTGAATACACCACAAAGACAAGATATGTAATGTTCAAACCGATAAACTTTATTGTTTTTGTGCAAATATTTGCTCATTTGCTCAACTGATGACATGAATTGTTGAAGCTTTGTAGGTGGAATTCTTTTCCATTCTTGCTTGATGTACGACATCATTTGTTCAACAGTCTGGGGTCTCAGTTTGTTGTATTTTGCACTTCATAATGTGCCACACATTTTCAATGGGCGACAGGTCTGGACTGCAGGCAGGCCAGACTAGTACCCGCACTCTTTTACTACAAAGCCACGCTGTTGGAACATGTGCAGAATGTGGCTTGGCATTGTCTTGCTGAAATAAGCAGGGAAATCCCTGAAAAAGACGTTGTTTGGATGGCACCAGCCACGACATTCTTGATTTCCAAAAACAATTTGAAATGTGGACTCAGACCACAGCACACTTTTCCACTTTGTGTCTGTTCATTTCAAATGAGCTCAGGCCCAGAGAAGGTGGAGGCGTTTCTGAATGTTGTTGATGTTTGGCTTTCACTTTGCATGGTAGAGTTTTAACTTGCACTTGTAGATGTAGCGATAAACTGTGTTAACTGACAATGGTTTTCTGAAGTGTTCCTGAGCCCACGTAGTAAGATCCTTACACAATGATGTCGGTGTTTAATTGCAATGCCGTCTGAGGGATCGAACATCACGGACATTTAATGTTGGTTTTCAGCCTTGCCGCTTATGTGTTGAAAGTTCTCTAGATACTCTGAATCTTATGATTATATTATGGACTGTAGATGATGGAATCCCTAAATTCCTTGCAATTAAACATTGAGAAACGTTGTTCTTAAACTGTTGGACTATTTTTTCACACAGTTGTTCTCAAAGTGGTGATCCTCACCTCATCTCTGCTTGTGAACGGCTGAGCCTTTTGGGCTTGCTCCTTTTATACCCAATCATAACACTCACCTGTTTCCAAACAGGTGTTCTTTGAGCACTCATCAACTTTGCTAGTCTTTTGTTGCCCCGTCCCAGCTTTGTTGAAATGTGTTGCAGGCATCCATTTCAAAATCAATCAATCAATCAATCAATTTTTATATAGCGCCAAATCACAACAAACAGTTGCCCCAAGGCGCTTATATTGTAAGGCAAGGCCATACAATAATTATGTAAAACCCCAACGGTCAAACGACCCCCTGTGAGCAAGCACTTGGCTACAGTGGGAAGGAAAACTCCCTTTTAACAGGAAGAAACCTCCAGCAGAACCAGGCTCAGGGAGGGGCAGTCTTCTGCTGGGACTGGTTGGGCTGAGGGAGGAGAACCAGGAAAAAGACATGCTGTGGAGGGGAGCAGAGATCGATCACTAATGATAAATGCAGAGTGGTGCATACAGAGCAAAAAGAGAAAGAAACAGTGCATCATGGGAACCCCCAGCAGTCTACGTCCTATAGCAGCATAACTAAGGGATGGTTCAGGGTCACCTGATCCAGCCCTAACTATAAGCTTTAGCAAAAAGGAAAGTTTAAGCCTAATCTTAAAAGTAGAGAGGGTGTCTGTCTCCCTGATCTGAATTGGAGCTGGTTCCACAGGAGAGGAGCCTGAAAGCTGAAGGCTCTGCCTCCCATTCTACTCTTACAAACCCTAGGAACTACAAGTAAGCCTGCAGTCTGAGAGCGAAGCGCTCTATTGGGGTGATATGGTACTATGAGGTCCCTAAGATAAGATGGGACCTGATTATTCAAAACCTTATAAGTAAGAAGAAGAATTTTAAATTCTATTCTAGAATTAACAGGAAGCCAATGAAGAGAGGCCAATATGGGTGAGATATGCTCTCTCCTTCTAGTCCCCGCCAGTACTCTAGCTGCAGCATTTTGAATTAACTGAAGGCTTTTCAGGGAACTTTTAGGACAACCTGATAATAATGAATTACAATAGTCCAGCCTAGAGGAAATAAATGCATGAATTAGTTTTTCAGCATCACTCTGAGACAAGACCTTTCTGATTTTAGAGATATTGTGTAAATGCAAAAAAGCAGTCCTACATATTTGTTTAATATGCGCTAAATGAGCAAATATTTGCACAAAACAATAAAGTTCATCAGTTTGGACATTAAATATCTTGTCTTTGTGGTGTATTCAACTGAATATAGGTTCAAGAGGATTTGCAGATCATTGTATTCTGTTTTTATTGACATTTTACACAACGTCCCAACTTCATTGGAATTGGGGTTGTACTTATATCAGGGGTGGGCAACGAGGGCTGAGACACTGCAGGTTTTCCTTGCAACCAATCACCTCAGCAGGTGGGTTGCTGATGAGCTTCTACCTTGAACATAAACACCTGGTCGTCTTGAAATTACCTGCTGAAACACCTGATCATTAATGAAATCACCTGCTGAGGTGACTGGTAGCAAGAAAAACCTGCAGTGCTTTGGCCCTTCATGGCACATGATTGCCCACCCCTGACTTACATGGACAACAGCAAGAAGATTCAGTTTGGTTACAGTGTTGGTAACCAGCAGAGTAACTAAATTTTCAGATATGAACCCTAAACGTATGGTACCTGAGGACGTGCCTGTGAGTCACGGTTATTCTTTAGAGTAAACGTTCACTGTACAGCTTTTGTGGTATAAGTCATGTATTCATCTTTGTGGTGTGACTTTGCCAACTCATGTTTTGAACTTGACTTGTACACTGTTATATTTATGGTTTAGTGTACAGCATTAGACATAGAGGTGCACATATAAATGGCATAGATATGATTTGAACGCTCCCTTACAATGCTGTGGGTGCGGTGGGATGGATGCCAGGTTTCATTGCTTGGCACCGGTGTGGATGAGCCCCTGGCAAGGGTCTGACATAGTTAATCACACGGTATCCATGTGGCTTGAGGGGGGAGTGTTGAATAATTACACACATTTCATTGTTGCAGTTATTTACACAACTTTCATTGTTGATAATCAGCTCCATAAAAAGATAGAAATGTGAGAAAAGTATCGGACTTTGAGAAAAGTATCGGACTTTTTTATTTTTTTCAAAAACCATATGGATTTGAATCGTGTGATTGCATCAGCCAAGCTTGAACCTTCGTGCGCATGCGTGAGTTTTTTCATACCTGTCGGTTGCGTCATTCATCTGTGAGCAGGCTTTGAGTGAGCACTGGTCCACCCCTCTCGTCGTTAAGGAAATGGCGGAATGATTTGGAGCTTTGCTGCATCAATTTTTTTCCTGAAACTGTGAGAGACCTCCAGGTGGACACCATTCGGAAATTAATTGGCTTTCAGGGACGATTTTATGGGATTACACAGATTAAGGAGTGCTCCAGCCGGTTTAAAGATCGCCACAGCGTCTGAGGAGGCGCGGCGCGCTCTGAGCGCCGATCGACAGGCTGACACCCCGCTGAAACAACCAGATCATTTCCAACGTGAAGGCTTTGTTGATCCGGGATGTCGTCTGACTTTCACAAAAAGACAGAAGGCGTGGACATCAGCACTTTTTCGGCACATTCCACTGTTACAGGAGTTTTTTTCATGGAAAAAGAAGCAGATGAATGCGCCACTGTGCCGCTCATGGCGCGGGACAAAACCACCTCCGTGTTGGTCTCACAGGATGGCTTTCAGGTTCCTTTCAGACGGCTTCCGGTTGCTTTTCAGTCGTGTGAATATCTGAGAAATTGAGCATGAGCTGGACATGCCCTGACATGTCCTGTGAGGCTTCATCACAGCATTGTTTTGCACCATGTGCAGGGTTGTAGGGTTGTACACAGGCAGGAGATGAACCAGGTTGTGATCGGTGGGTGGAGGATGATGATTTATATGCTTCCTTGGCATTGACATAAAAAAGTCCAGTATTTTGTCTCTTGTGGGGCAGGTGACATACTGGGTAAATGTAAGCAGAGTGTGTGTGGGGGAGCATTATGGAAGTCCCCTGCCTGCATGTAACTGAGCAGACGGACATCACTGGCTGTGTCACCATTAGCACAGGAGGACTGTGATAACGTGTGAGAAGTCCGTCTGCAGATAGTCGGGTTTGATGCTGATGACCAACAGCTCAGTGTCTTCACAGCAGAGTGGATCTTTAATCGTGATGTGCCCAGAGTTACACTGTCTATCGTTCACAAACAAAGCCAGCCCACTTCCTCTTCTCTTGGCGCTCTCCCTCGCCCTGTCCACCCCCATCAGATGAAAGCCATCCAGTGAGACGGTTGAGTGCGGAGTTAGCACTGTTAGCCACGTCTCTGTAAACACCAAGGTGCCGCCCTCCCGGTATTCACACTGGTGCTGAATCAGCACCGCCAACTCATCTATTTTGTTGGGGAGAGATCTTATATTTCCCCAAATGACAGATGGGAGAATGGGTCTATAACGCCCCTCTTGGCCCTGTGTTCAATTCCAGCACGAGTCCCCCTTCTCCTTCTCCTTAGCTCTCAGGAGACCCCGGGTCTCTCATGACACAGAGGTGGGGGGGCGCCGGGTCTCTCATGACTCAGAGCTGCTGCGTTACAGAGCACCAACAGCTGATCCCGACTGTAAACAATGGGGCCGTGGTTGTGTATGCGTTCTCCAAGCACAGATTTAGTCTCCTTCATGCATGTCCGTGTAAAAAGACTCATGTGAAATGAATACTAAGAAAAAACAAACCATAAAATACAAAAGGAAGGAAAAAGCTCAGAAGTGAGCAACAGGCTGTCCTTTGCATGGCCCCATTTTTTTATTTTATTTTTTTGCCTGAGTGAAACTCAGTAATGTTTTTTCTTCCTTGAGACATTTTTCAAAAAGTCAGATCTGTTTTTAGATCAATCAATCAATCAATTTTTTTTATATAGCGCCAAATCACAACAAACAGTTGCCCCAAGGCGCTTTATATTGTAAGGCAAGGCCATACAATAATTATGTAAAACCCCAACGGTCAAAACGACCCCCTGTGAGTAAGCACTTGGCTACAGTGGGAAGGAAAAACTCAATTTTAACAGGAAGAAACCTCCAGCAGAACCAGGCTCAGGGAGGGGCAGTCTTCTGCTGGGGCTGGTTGGGGCTGAGGGAAAGAACCAGGAAAAAGACATGCTGTGGAGGGGAGCAGAGATCAATCACTAATGATTAAATGCAGAGTGGTGCATACAGAGCAAAAGAGAAAGAAACAGTGCATCATGGGAACCCCCAGCAGTCTACGTCTATAGCAGCATAACTAAGGGATGGTTCAGGGTCACCTGATCCAGCCCTAACTATAAGCTTTAGCAAAAAGGAAAGTTTTAAGCCTAATCTTAAAGTAGAGAGGGTGTCTGTCTCCCTGATCTGAATTGGAGCTGGTTCCACAGGAGAGGAGCCTGAAAGCTGAAGGCTCTGCCTCCCATTCTACTCTTACAAACCCTAGGAACTACAAGTAAGCCTGCAGTCTGAGAGCGAAGCGCTCTATTGAGGTGATATGGTACTACGAGGTCCCTAAGATAAGATGGGACCTGATTATTCAAAACCTTATAAGTAAGAAGAAGAATTTTAAATTCTATTCTAGAATTAACAGGAAGCCAATGAAGAGAGGCCAATATGGGTGAGATATGCTCTCTCCTTCTAGTCCCCGTCAGTACTCTAGCTGCAGCATTTTGAATTAACTGAAGGCTTTTTAGGGAACTTTTAGGACAACCTGATAATAATGAATTACAATAGTCCAGCCTAGAGGAAATAAATGCATGAATTAGTTTTTCAGCATCACTCTGAGACAAGACCTTTCTGATTTTAGAGATATTGCGTAAATGCAAAAAAGCAGTCCTACATATTTGTTTAATATGCGCTTTGAATGACATATCCTGATCAAAAATGACTCCAAGATTTCTCACAGTATTACAGATGAAGCAATGCAACGGGCAGCACAGGAGCTGTGTCAGCAGTTCCTTGAAACAGTGGAATATGTAACCCCTTTCTCAGAAGCATTGCTCCAGCTCTTGTGTCTTCTCTACAAAGTCTTCATCAGTGTGGCAATGGCACTTCACTCTGTAAAAGTGACTTTTGAGCATAACATTTTCAAGGCTCTAGGGATAGGGTCAGGTCAGGGTCTGACCTTAGTCTGATCTCTGCAGACACTGTGCCTTTCAAAGGTAGACCTCTTCTTCTAGGACTACATTTCCCATGGTGCTTGACAACACAGAGAGCCGACACAGGTGACACAGGTGATATGAATGATCATTAATCAGGTGCTGGTATTTAAATGTCTGATACTGATGCATTCATTTTATGTTTTAATCTGCTTGAGGAATATATTTGTACAGATTTGAGTGTGGAGGATTTTATTGTTGGTGTTGCTGATGATGGACTATATAGATGCATCAGCTCATTCTCTGACCATGCTTAATATTTAGGCCTACATGCACATTGGAGCTGAAGTTGTGTTGTCATTTAGAGGATGTGGTCAGGGTGTAAAAATGACAACTGTGCCAGGCTGAAGCTGGCAATCACAACTGAGCTGGAGCTCTGCGTCTTCACTTAATTTTATGAGGTTTTTTCTTAATCTCAGTATCCAATCAACCAAGGTCATTTTTTTGAGAACACTGCAAGCCACAGGCTAATCTATATTCAGAATTTATTTTCAGTCCATGAGATAACAAGGTTTTCAAATTGTGGAACTATGTTCCATCCTGGAAAGCAAAAGATCCACATTCCCTCATGTTGTGGGGAGTAATACCTTCTCAGGGTACATTTATGTGTGATTTACAGAGAAAATCTAACAGTGCATTTCACTCAGTGTAACTTTCAGGGCCGTCATACTTGCATATGTCTTTTACGTTGGATACGTTCATAAGTTGGATTTCTTTCAAAGTGGAAAAAAAGCATAGACTTTATAGAGAAAAGACAGTGCCCTCTCTCTCTCTTCTTCTTGCAGGCTCCCGTTAGGGAGCACACACAGCAGATCAATCATTTCCATCTCACCCTGTCCTCTGTATCTTCTTCTGTCTCTCCATCCACCCGCATGTCCTCCCTCAGCACATCCATAAATCTCCTCTTTGTCCTCCCTCTTCTCCTCCTGCCTGGTGGCTCCATCCTCAGCATCCTTCTCCCTATATACCCTGGGTCCCTCCTCTGCACATGTCCAAACCATCTCAGTCTCACCTCTCTGACTTTGTCTCGAAACCGTCTCACCTGAGCTGTCCCTCTGATATGTTCATTCCTAATCTTGTCCATTCTTGTCCCTCCCAAAGAGAATCTCAACATCTTCAGCTCTGTCTCCTGTCTTTTTGTTAGTGCCACTGTCTCGAAGCCGTACAACATAGCTGGTCTCACTACTGTCTTGTAAACTTTCCCCTTCACTCTTGCTGATATTCTTTGGCCACAAATCACTCCTGCCACCTTTCTCCACCCACTCCACCCTGCCTGCACTCTCTTCTTCACCTCTCTACCACACTCTCCATTACTTTTGATAGTTAACCCCAATAATTTAAACTCATCTACTTTCACCACTTCTACTGCTTGTAACTGCCACTGGGCTCCCTCCCATTCACACACATGTACTCAGTCTTGCTTTTACTGACTTTCATTCCCTTTCTTTCCAGAGCATATCTCCACCTCTCCAGACTAGACTCAACTTACTCTCTACTCTCACTACAGATCACAATGTCATCTGCAAACATCATAGTCCATGGGGACTCCTGTCTGATCTCATCCGTCAACCTGTCCATCACTATTGCCACAGATGTTCATTACAATATCCAATAGGGGGCAGAGCAGACCCACTTGAATATTTCTGACAACATTAAACATGGTAATAATAATGTATCTACTTCAAAACAGACAAAATGAAGACAGCTATGTGGCTTTTGTTAGACGACCCACTAATTGCTTTTTTTTAGCTGGAGCCTACCTCACATTTTTCATCATTCTCTTATTACCTTCATGTTTTAGTGTGAGGTTGCATGTGTTTGTTTGTTAATATTTAGAAATAAATCATCCATAAAAACAAATCTTGTTCACAGTCTTCCTCAGGTTCTTTTGTTTTAAGCTGTCTCATTTGAAATTCTGTTTCAATGCACCATTTCAACCGTATCTGTAAGCTTTCAGAAAACACAGATTAGTCAAGCTCACAGTGTGTACTGATGAGGGTTAAATGTACAGAGTGTGGACACAAGACTCCATCCGTGTCCGTATTCAGTGGTGACCATGAAGCAGCCTTCAGTATCAATGCTGCATCCGTTAGAGAGGAAGCAGGCTGATTAAATTCAACAAAATGTGCTGCCACTGGATTATTCATGCCTTTGTGTTTGTGTTCTGAGTGTTCGGTGGTCTGCTCCTCTTTCCGTGCTGTGCCGTCACACGGGGGTTAGAGGTAAGTATGTAGAGTTTTTTTTTTTTTGGATTCAGGTGGATGTGAAGTGTTTCCATGGCCCCACACAGCTGAGGGATGTGCCGGCACACTGACAGCACTGCTGCTGGAACAACATGCTGACTGTGCGTGGGAGTGACGTGTGCCTCTAAATCTGTGTGACAGCACACATTCATATTCAGACTGGTGAGCATCAAAAACTTGACATTCTCTTGTCTTTCCACTCATCCCCCCCATCCTTGTCCTCCTCCATACTGCCAGCAGGTGCTGAGAATTTGGAAACTTTCATTTTGTAACTTCAAATAAATCTCTTACTCAAACTGACAGTCTTTAAAGTCAGACACAGAAGTATTTTGCCTCAATTTAAAAACTCAATTTGCCTCAATTTTAAAAACTGTCTGGGTGTGTGTTTCTTCCCACTGACTTCGTAATTATCTACAAATTAATTAATGTTAATAATACTAATAATAATCAATCAACAATAGTATACAAATAATGAATGTTTATGAGTTCAATTGTACGAATATTTCATGAGGTGAAAGCTGGAACAAACCATTCAACTCGGCGAGAGTTGAATGGTTTGTTCCAGCTTTCACCTCATGAAATATTCGGTCCATTGAAAGAATGTAAAACATTCATTATTTGTTTTATATAATACCACAAAATTTGATATTTTATGATTTTGTAAAAGAGAAAAGGGACTTACAGTTTGGTGTGTGCCAGTAGTCCATTGAGGTTAAGAGCTTCCAAACACAAACTTTAATCATAGTCCAATGCAAAAAAGTCAAAACTCCTTTGGGTGAACTCCAAACAATGAATTTCAAGAACATATTTACATGTTTCTGACTAATGCAGTCTATTTGTTGATATTGTAGAAAGTTCCAGGTCCATGAAAATGGAAATGCTGCACTGAAGATGATGTTGCATTCTGAATGTTGAAGTTGGCTTCCTGTAGAATCAGTTGTTCTTGAGACAATGTCAAAAGTGAATCCAGTTTGTCATCCTGATCCCCTCATGCAGGCTCAGCAGACTGAGTTATAGGCCTACTCTCAGAACTAGTGCTAGCCGCAGTAGTACTAGATGATGTTGGCAAATTTTCTTGCATCATTTTGCAAGCAATCTTGCAACTCATTTTCTTCTTCCTGTCATCACTTGTAGAAGCATAGTGCTTTAGTGAAGATTCTGATCTATGACCAGTAACAGACATGATATCGCGGTTTGGAAAACCAGCACGATCTAGGACGGTAACTGTTGTGGCCCTCAGACTGTGGTCTGTGTAGTTTTTTGTGCAACCAGCTGCCTTGGTGATATCTTTCATTTTGTTCCCAAGAGGGTTCACACCTAATGGAGAGTTGCAGTACCATGAACCTTCTGCTGGGGCTGTAGGTTTAGGACGCTGCCAGTAACAGTCCAGTGCAGGATTTATCACGGCTTTGTATGCCAGAAATGTTGAGACCGGGCACCTGGATGAACCTGGAATCTCATACATGTAGCCACTACATTCTTCGTCCTCATTTTCTCTTCTGGACTTGGTCAGCGTGTCTCTGTGTGTAATGTAGCGAAGATTTTGCTCATCTGTTTGTATTACAAAGTCATCTGCTTTCATGTCCCGCAGATTTTCACGTCCTCTGTTGAGAAAATATATCATAACGTCCATGAAGACCTTGTTCTGCAAACCCAGTGGTGTTGTGATATCAAGAACATCAGAAGCAAAAATCTTGGCCATATCTTCCTTACTGATTGCACTTTTGTGCTTAACATATCCCTTTCCGTCCTGCTTCAATTTACACATCATTGCTTTGTATGCCTCATTACTACGATGAAACGTATCAGCTTTGCTAATATCAACATCTCTCAGTGACGATGTAGTCTGTATCTGATGCCGTGCATTGACTTCTTCGTGTACACAGTCCTGTCTGCTTTCCTCACTCCAGCAAAAAATCGTGTCAGGAATTTGTCCAGCTCTTTGTCCGTCAGCGCTTCTATTTCAACAAGAGACGTCCCAGCAAATACTCCAAATGCCTCCAAACGGCTTACAGCGTAGTGGATTTGTTTTTTTGTGTTAGAAGAACTAGCATTGTCAGTTAGCTCTTTCAAATCATCATTCATCAGCAAAATAAACTCCGCCATGGTTGTTTTAAAGTGGTTGTTTTAAAGTTAGCTCCTCCTAACAGGTCTTCATGCTTCCATACAGCACAATGGATTTGTTTTGTGTGTGCGCGCACGCGGTGTGTGTGCACGCGTGCCTGCACAAGCATACGTACTCGCGTGCACGTGAGTGTGTGCGTGTGAACGTGACAGTGTGTGTGCGCATGCATGCAAGCGAGTATGCGTGCATGCGTGCGTGCACACGCACACGTGTGTGCACGTGTACATGAGAGTGCAATGGTACCAAATGTATGGAACCAAATTTGCACTCTAAATGGAACCAAGCCTCACTCTGAATGTAGTGCAACACAAATGGGATGAATTAATCCATGTCATGTGACATACAAAGCACCAATCAAATCACAAGGATCCACTCAGGCGTCATATAATAATAAATAATATTGGTTGATTAGTAATTAATTAATTAGTAATTAAAATAAATAAACACTTGAAATATATCAGTCTGTGTGGAATGAATGTACACATTATACAAGTTTGACTTTTTGAATGGAATGACTGAAATGAATCAACTTTTTCATGATATTCTAATTATATGACCAGCACCTGTATGTATGTATGTATGTATGTTTATGGGCTGCATCTCGTTCTGTTAACCTGATATTTCTTTTTCAAATTCTCCCATTTTTTGCATCCAGCCCTATTTCCTTTAGAAATTTCCTTGACAAATGATATCAGTCTGTCAGGACGTCAGGTTATGTGTTACACATAGGAAGTGAGAGACCTCCAGCTGGACACCATTCGGAAAATTTAGATGGCTTTCAGTGATGATTTTATGGGGATTACACAGATTAAGGAGTGCTCCAGCCGGTTTAAAGACCGCCCACAGTGTCTGAGAGCGCAGCCCGCTCCGAGCGCCGATCGACAGGCTCAAACCCCGCTGAAACAACCAGATCATTTCCAACGTGAAGGCTTTGTTGATCCGGGACATCGTCTGACTTCCACAAAAAAGGCAGAAGGCGTGGACATCAGCACTTTTTCGGCACATTCTGCTGTTACAGGAGTTTTTTTCATGGAAAGAGAAGCGGAGGATTGCACCACCGTGGCGCTCATGGCGCGGCACAAAACCACCTCTGTGTTGGTCTCACAGGACGGCTTTCAGGTGGCTTTCAGACGGCTTCCGGTTGCTTTTCAGTCGTGTGAGTATCCGAGAAATTGTGCATGAGCTGGACATGCCCCAACATGTCCTGTGAGGCTTCATCATGGCGTTGCTTTGCGCCATGCGGCTCCGTCGCGACGCGCGGAATTCCTCCGCTCCTCTTTCCATGACAAAAACTCCTGTAACAGTGGAATGTGCCGTTCATTTCTAAACTGGATGCTGTTTTGATCCAGTATGTTGTCTGACTAGCACAGGAATTGCGGAAGACGTGGACATCAGCACTTTTTTGACACATTGAGACAGACGTGCGGAGGAATTCTGCACGTCACGGCGGAGCCGCATGGCGCAAAGCAACGCCGTGATGAAGCCTCACAGGACATGTTGGGGCATGTCCAGCTCATGCACAATTTCTCGGATACTCACACGACTGAAAAGCAACCGGAAGCTGTCTGAAAGCCACCTGGAAGCTGTCCTGTGAGACCAACACGGAGGTGGTTTTGTGCCGCGCCATGAGCGCCACGGTGGTGCAATCCTGAAAAAAACTCCTGTAACAGTAGAATGTGCCAAAAAAGTACTGATGTCCATGCCTTCTGCCTTTTTTGTGAAAGTCAGACGACGTCCCGGATTAACAAAGCCTTCATGTCGGAAATGATCTGGTTGTTTCTGCGGGGTGTCAGCCTGTCGATTGGCGCTCGGAGCGCGCTGCGCTCTCAGCCGCTGTGGGCGGTCTTTAAACCGGCTGGAGCACTCCTTAATCTGTGTAAACCCCATAAAATTGTCGCTGAAAGCCATCTGAATTTTCCAAATGGTGTCCAGCTGGAGGTCTCTCACAGTTTCTGGAAAAATTTGATGCAGCAAAGCTCCAAATCGTTCAGACATTTATTCGCAATAAAAATCCAACGAGAGGGGTGGACCACTGCTCACACAAAGCCTGCTCACAGGTGAATGGCGCAACCGACAGGCGTGAAAAAACCCACGCATGCGCACGAAGGTTCAAGCTTGGCTGATGCAATCACACGTGATACAAATCCATATGGTTTTTGCAAAAAATAAAAAGGCCCGACACTTTTTGGACAGACCTCGTATATGTGTGTAGATATTTTCCAACTTACTCCTATTGGTGAAACTTCTCATTTTCTGCCTCATATTCTTATTAGGAGTCGAGTGTGTTCAGGGCTCCTGTTTGTTTACTAAATACACACATGTGTTACAGACCTTGAAATCCAACAGCAAGGGGCGCTATTATCCAAAGATTTATGAACATACAATTTAACCTGCTTATCCTTTATCATGATTTTCTCCATTGTGAAATATAAAAGTGTCTTATCGTAGCGTTTGTGTGTATTTGCATTATAACGCCTCAGCGCATGAACGAAGTTATGATATTCTTCAGAACGACAATATACACAACATGCATCCAGCAGCAGACACGTTACTGTCATAGACAACTGCCTGTAAAGTTTTCTGGCAAGTTCTAACTTTCTAAACTGCGTAATTTGTAATGAAAGCCGCTTCATTTGTGCAGCTCTTTCGGCTCCATGTTTGTTTCTTTGGAGACAGCAGTAAGCTCCTCCTACCCCTCCAAACAGAGTGTGCATCCAGATTCACTCCAAACAGAGGGGTTTGTAGCCCTCCGCCTTCCCCTCCGCCTCACTCCAAAAAGAGGAGACACCCCTCTGTCTCTCGTGCCCGCGCAAAATGGACGGTAAGGGGTAAGAGGGAGGGCCAAGGGGTAGAATTGAGATTCAGCCTTAGTCTACGTTTGCCTTCTAGGTATCTCCACATCTGCTTCCCCCTGGTGGGCGCCCTGGGTTATTACAGGTCTACCAGCACATTTAGCACCCCGCTCAGCCGCTCTCATTGGAGTGACATCTCTGCTATTTTGGCATTGTGGGACAGCTCACCGGACTACTTTCTCCTGACCCAGCGCTGAATTTGCAGACATGAGAAGATGCTGCTGGATGAGTGTGAGTATTGACTTACGATCATTTAGGCATAAAAACACACAAGTTCTTGTGCCAAATATCCTCCTGATGTTTTTGTTATCCATGAAAACTCACCATCATCACAGGTCTGGGAACTACTTTTTGTGCAGGAATTCATCAAGCACGTCAGCTGCGGGTGCGTACTAACACAGAATATACAGAAACTCTACATCGTTGTTCGGTCAAAACGAGAGCGTCCACTGTTGGCTTGACGTAAGCTTGTGGTGCGTGTGAGAGTATGCACAGTCAGTGCAGCTGCAGCAGTTAGTCTGTTTGCTGTTTGTATCAGCTGTGTGCGTCAGGCTGGTGCAGGTCCATTGCGGCTCGTTCGTTTGTTGGGAGCACGTTCTTTGTCCTGTGTCTGCTGTGTGACCATTCCATTTTTTTGTGATCACACTCTGGAAGGGATTTGTGTCACTTGACACTCACCTTTATGGAGAACTCTGTTTTTTGAGTCCAGTCTTTCAGACAGATTTTTCTCAGTGCAGTTGTGTCAGCAATTGAAGTCTTCCTGGTTTTTGGAAAGAAGATTTCTGTGTTTGAGCCACTGTGGTCAAAGATGATTTTTCCAGTTTTCCCTTTCACATTATGAGACATCCTGAGTTAACCAGCACGTTTGACCAAGAAGATTTCTGAGTTTGCATTTTTATTAAGACCATTTTTCTGTTTGTTGTTTCTCCTCCAGTGAAGAGGCTTCCTGAGCATGTGGCATTAATGACTTTGTTGATTGGACTTTCTACGAAGATTTTTCCTGTTGCTGTTACATATCCAAGAACTAAAAAACAAAGAAACAAACAAACAAAAAAATGCATATACATATATTTGGACAATATTATGCACCTAACCAGTATTTACATGTTCTGAGCAGGTCCTGAAGACCTGTGTCTGCCATGTGAGTGAGGGACATGAAGAATCAGAATCGCCTTTATTGTCATTGTAATTTACACTGCAACGAGATTTGAGTGCAACTCCAAAAGGTGCTTTTCCAAGGTGCAAGTCATTTTTAACTGAATTAACAGATAATAAAAAAATAACAAAATAAATGATTTAAATATATGTACAACTAAAAATAAAATGTAGACAAAATATAAAATGTAAAACAAGAATTATGTACAACTGTGGAATGATATTGCATGGGAAAATATTGCACATGGATACAGATATTGTACAAGAAGGTCCATCCCATGCTGATGTTTCGTCAAGGGAACTGAGGTACTTGACAGTTGTCCAAGTGTTGCAAAGGCCAGCCTCCTGCTCATGGGGATCATCTACGCACTGAACTTTAGTTATCCACTAAAAGTGAGCCACACATTGGAAGTGTTTCAGAAGCTCTTTCTTGAGCTAGATGTCCTAAAACTTTCACCCAGAGTACAATCCCTGCAAAACACACACACACACACACACACACACACACACACACACACACACACACACACACACACACACACACACACACAAAAAACAGTGTGAATGAAGGTGTTTATGACACTGACTACGTTTACATGCATCCAATAACTCTTTCATAACCAGAATATTAGTGATAACCCGGTTGCGCACGGCCATATAAACACCCGCAAAAACCCGAATAAGCTCATATTCCGGTTTTTAAAAACCCAAATAAGACCCCTGGGTTACTCCTTTTCTAAACCGAATATCAGGTCATATAAACGCACATCAGGATATCCCCATAGAAAGGAACATTATTTTGTGTTCTGCGCATGTCCTATCCGCAAGGAATCTTGGTCTTTTGAGTATGGCAACTACTTGCATGCGGCGCGCGCAACCCACCGGACACCACAGAGGCAGAGGACAGTGCATTGTGTTCTGCATCCTTATCAGGCGGGCCGGTCGTGGCACCAGCACTGGCATCACCACGATTGCTCTGCCTCCGATGTGCTTACTGAGTCTGCGGGCTCGGTAAAGCCACAGGGGGCCACTCACACCGCCCCCTCTCTGCTGTGCAGAGCTGCGCCAAATCTGGCAACAGGTCCAGAGACTACGCTCACTGTTTTGATGCAGAGGCCCACAGGAGAGAAAAGTGAGAAAATGTTCATGCCTGTTTGAGAAAAGTGTGTAGTGAGGGGTTTTACACGAAGCAGGATTTGCATGAACCCAGATCAAAGCAAGCACCGGTGGAAGATGTGCGTCGCTGTTTAGATGGGGATATTCCAAATGATACCAATGACCATGTGTACAGGAGTAACTCTGTCTGCTTAAGCACGTAAACGGGTTATTCCTAATGATTGAATTGAATATTGACCTTAACCCGAATATTAACGGCATGTAAACATAGTGTTGTTGGTTATTTTTTGCTTATAAAAGAAGATTCAATTTAATACTCTTGGTTTATTGATTGGCTGAAAAGGCTGCGCCTAGGTTTGTCTAGGTGTCATCTAGGTGTTCTCTAGGTGTTTTCTCCCTCAGCCCCAACCAGTCCCAGCAGAAGACTGCCCCTCCCTGAGCCTGGTTCTGCTGGAGGTTTCTTCCTGTTAAAAGGGAGTTTTTCCTTCCCACTGTCGCCAAGTGCTTGCTCACAGGGGGTCGTTTTGACCGTTGGGGTTTTTACGTAATTATTGTATGGCCTTGCCTTTCAATATAAAGCGCCTTGGGGCAACGGTTTGTTGTGATTTGGCGCTATATAAATAAAATAGATTTGAATTGATTTGATTTGATCTAGAGTGCATTAAAAAGGAAACAGGGCAATGTTTTTTTTATTTTTTTTTTCTGTATTTTCTTATTGATTCACATGTTTTTGATATGCATTAGTATTGCCACAGGCTGTTAGGCTAAAAGAAAGAATGTCAATTGTAGTTGTTTCTTTCACATTATGTGAAGTGTTAAATAAAGTTTAAATGTTTAGGACAAAAATGATCGACTACAGTGACATAAAATGTTACATTTAAATGCACTGAAGTTGATTCATTCTGCTATTTCTTGTAAGAAGGAATAGAATAAGGAAAAATGGTTTTAGGATTAAAGCGTCCTGCTGAACATGTTCATGTTAAAAGTCCTCTTACTTAAAGTAATGCTCCCAGGGACAAAAATATGCATATTTTTTGTTCATCATGCAAAATTGTTGATAAAATGTATTTTTGCAGACATGCACATGTGTTGAAAATAAAAATCCAAATGATGGTGTTTAAATTAAACTGCTTCTTGTTTTGGATGTATTGCCATATTGCTGTTTATTATTACAAATATTACATATGAATATAACTTTAAAATTCCTCTTAAAGTAAGTAACAAAAGTTTTTAAAAAACTGAATAGCCAAACAATTTTAGGTAAGATTAATAATGTAATGTAGTACAGTCTTGTGAGAAGAAAATAGTAATAAAGACAGAGTAAAATTCAATGAATTATATTGACAATTGTGAGTAAATGTTACTTGAGTTATTCTTTTAGAAAAAAAATGAAACTATGCAAGTAAAATTTACTGTAGAATTCCCCTTGTCAAATTTACTTGGAATTTCTGAGTAAAAAAAAAATCCTAGCTTTTTTCAGTGTGTCACAAGCTGATAAACTCTTTCAGGTGTCTGTTAGTACTTGATTGTTGCACATCTTGAGGACCGGTTTGAGCACCAATATTGTATATGTTCTTTGTGGTGTTGTTGAAGGCCATTTGGACAGGCTCTTTCACCAAACATTCGGAGTAGACCATTACCACACGTTTAGGTTTTCCAGCTCAGTTCTGACCCTATTCACCACCAGGTGGTGACCAGTTGACCTGAATGTCCAAGACACACGATCGCAGGTTTGATGACACAACTATAAAATCAACTGACTTTTTACCAACGTTGTTCAGGTACCAAGTGTGCATATGAACATGCTTTTGCTCAAACAAGGTGGTCATTATGGATAATTCATGACCAGCACAGAAATCCAACAACAAACCACCAATCAGATTCAGAGTGTGTGTGTGGGGGGGGGGTGGCTGTTACTCCCAAATACACAACTCCAAGTTTCTCCAACTTTACCAACGTGAGCATTGAAATCCACCAGTAGAATTAAGCCGTCCCCAGCACGAACCTTTTCCAGGATCCCACTAAGAGTCTCCAAGAAGGCTGGATAATCTGAACCGCTCTTTGATACATATGCACAAACAACAGATTAGTCTCTGCGACATGAAATTGTACTGAGGCAGTCTTCTTGTTCTCCAGGGAAGACTCCAAAGACAAGATAAACTTCCAGTTTCCACAGTGCTGCAGAGGTGAGCACCCTCTTCAACACAACACAACTGTGATGCCAACAGACTGCCAACAGTCCACATCCACACCAAGTCATCAACACTGCATGGACCCATTGCCAAGGGAAGCAGCCCATTGGCTGTTAACACATAAGAAAGAATGTGCACCTTCCACCAGCATGGCAACAAGAGCAACATCTCTACCAACACAGTCAGGGCTTATATCTGAGCAGAGATACACGTACTTTTGTGGAGGAATCAGGAACCTGTGGAAGTTAAGTGTCCCTTTTTAATTCTAGACAGCAGCCCGTAGCATTGCTCTGCCAGTGTTACCACAAAGAATGGCTGTGTCAGGGATTTGGACGGGTCAGGGCGCTGAGCCCATGTTTTCCCCCTTTTGTTGTTTCCCGTCTGCTTCAGCGCTGATTTATTAATATTTCTTTTCATCATGATTTATTCTGTTATGTTTTCTTGTCACTTTGTTGTTTTTGTTATGATTTATGACTTGCACAGTCAGATCTGAAACGACTGGCTTTTTGTGTGTTACTAAACCTTAGAAAAAGATGCCATAGTGTCATAGTGTTTGTGTATTATGCATCAATTTTGTGGATTGAATTTGCCAATAAAAGTCAAAAAGTTTAATTCTGTGAATATTTTCATGTCTACAACATATTTATTTGGGACTGTTTACAATCAGTCAGTCTGTGTAATTGTGAATTGTTGTTACAGTTTTTCTCAGTTGGTAAAACACTAAACCCTGTTGTCTGAACCAAATGCTCAGTTGTCTGAACCCACTGATTGAATCAGTCCCTCTTTTGTCAAAACCATCAGCACTTTTCACCTGTTTAGACACAACTTGCCAACACATTTTCATTGTGATGCACCTGTGTTGTATAATGGTGAGCACAGGTGGCAAAAGTCAAACACAGTGAAAGCGCTGGTGATGAACACAACAACTCAAAACTGATCACACATGTGTCCAATGATGTGAGGGAACACATATAAAACAGTTCAGAGAGCACTGGTTTGTGAGGCTCCACAACAGATAGAAATCTGAGAGGAAGAGATGGTGTGAGAGGAGTTCGAGGTGGAAGAGGAGGTCATTGAAAACAGCAAACAGTAATATCTGATGAATTGGCCGTGTTCTTATTCACGGTATGAGCCTGAGGGAGGACGGACAAAGGGTCCAACCAAACATCAGTAGCTTCACTGTGTCCACCAGAATCCCAAGATTTAGAGAAGAGAACAGGTCATGACCTTTTCATCTTGACAGGAATTACTGTATGACTGTACTATATACTGTACCACGGTATACTGTAAGTAAATACATGTTTCAGTACATCACTGTGCCAGTGTACTGTAGTATTGTAGTGGAGGGTCAGTCTAACTGTTTTCAGTATTCCATGTATATTTTTGTACTTTATTTTTGGCTTACTGTATACAAGTACTAAATGTACAGGATTTCTGTTTTGCAACATACATTACTATCAGGTCTGGTTCCACAGAAAGGCTGGACTCGATAACAGAGCTCTGTGAGCAAAAACACTTTACTGAAGCAGTAAACAGGGTCCGGTACACAAAAAGGGTCCAACAAGAGCAGAAATACATGGAACATCAGGCTTAGGCGTGGTCGATAATACAGGCAGGTGGTCATAACACACGAGAGGCAAGCAGGTCAGGAATACACAAAAACAGCCCAAGAGAAGGCACAAGTCGCATCAATCTGGCGAAGGAATAAGGCAGACAGAGGAATTTAAAAGTGCTGATTGGAAGCAGGTGTGTGTAGAATGCACCAGAAAGGGGGTGTGGCCAGAGAGCGGGAAACACCCACCACCAAGAGCCCGCAGAGACAGACAAGAGAGAAAGGGACAGACAGACCCAAACTGGAAAAACCCAGCAAGAGAAGCAGGCGAGCAATACGAAAACAACCCCAACACAACAAGACCTCACATCCTGACAATTACAGTTTTTTTTAATTGCTAACACACTAAAATAACATCCATAGCACAATTATTTTAACTGAAACACAAGGAGCAAAACGTCCTCTCAAGTCTCCAAAAGTCTAAACACAGTTTCTGCTCTACACACATTTTGCGCTTTTTAAATGAACTGAACACAGTTCTCTGCATATGACACAACAATCTGACATAAAGTCACATGTTTGCAATTTCAAAACACTGCCATTCAAAATGACACGACAAGAGCTGATTGGCCACATTATATGTTCCACCTGGACAAACACCTGAACGATTCATTGTTAACACTTCAATCAGGAAACTATGGAAAATGTTGCAGAGAGAGGAAGAGGAAGAGGAAAAGGGAGGGTGAGAATGAGAGGGGGAGGTCGAGCTGGTAGAGGAGTTCATGGCCAAAGAAGACAACAACTCTCAAATGAAATCACAGCAAACTTAGTTGATTATGTCATCAACCATATGGGCTGACAATGTGAGAAGGTGGACAGAGAGTGCAGACCAACTTACTGTGGCCTCTGTCATCGGGACATTTAGACTGGAGCACAGGGATGGAACCAACATTTCTTTCACACTATTGTCGTATCAGTTGGGTGACACCTGTTTACTTCATGAATGGCTGATGTCACACACTAACTGTACAATTTACTCCACTGTGGGGGAAAAATCTTTAGGCCGCATTGTCCAAGCCCTAGATATTTGTTTTTTGTTGTTGTTGTTGTTTTGTTTTTCTAAAGGACTGAGAGACACAACCGTGGTGGAGGAAGGGGCCAAATGTTCACCGGGGTCCAGGAAGCTGCCGTTGGAAACTTGGTTTTGGAAAATAATTAAATCAGATTCCGTGAAATTTAAAGCCACATCTTCCAAGACAACATTGCATTCTCAAGAGAAACCAAATCAGACTGAAACAACTTCATAAGGTGCCTTTTGAAAGAAACTCAAAGAAACAAAGAGCTCAGATGTGCATATGTAGATGTAAGTACAATACTGACTGCAGTACACACAACATGTTTTCCAGTCTACTGGATAACACCATGTTGACTTTTGGTCTTTGTTTTCAGGGACTATTGGAAATGGATGCTCATGCAATTCCACATGAGTTCATCTTCATAGATGAGCCTGGCTTCAACTGAGCAAAGACCAGAAGAAGGGGAAGAAACATCATTGACCACAGAGACGTTATAGATGTTCCTGGCCAACGTGGTGGGAACATCACAATGTGCACTGCCATCTCCAATACACATGGTGTCCTCCACCGTCATGCCAACGTTGGACCATACAGCACAGCCCATATTCTTACATTTCTGGACAGACTCCACAACATTCTCATACCACCAGAGCGTATGAATGATGCAGACCATCAAAAAAACCAGTACGTTGTACTATGGAACAACATGAGCGTTCATTGTGCAGCCCCAGTCCAAAACTGGTTTCCTACCACCCACCATTTCTTGTGCAATACCTCCCACAATACTCACCATTTCTGAAGCCTATAGAAGCCTTCTTTAAGCCATGGCAGTGGAAGGTATATGACTGGCAGCCCGATGTGCCCGTTCCTTTAGTGCAGGCTGTGGAAGAGGAGTGTGATGAAATTGATGTGGGTGTGATTCAGGGATGGATAAGACACTCAAGGTACTTCTTCCCTCGATGTCTGGCACTGGAAGATACTGCCTGTGATGTGGACGAGACGTTGTGGTCAGACCCAGCTGTTCTGGCTAATTATTTTTGTTGCCTATATTTTTTTTCAGTTTACTATTTTTATTTTTTGTGAGCATATTTTTGATCATTCCAGTGTAAATATATCTGCTGTGCGTATGTCCTGTTTGGGGAAAAAAAAATAACATGTTTCAACAGCATGCATGTATATGCAAATATTTCTGTGAACAATCTGAAGAATTTTCTACAAGTTGAACTATTTTAGTATTGTGGAAAGCATACTAAAGATGAGAGTACTTTACATTATGCCCAACAGTGTGTAATTAATTAGACAAAAATCTGGTAAAATGCATGACCTGTGTGCCACTTGGTGCAAAAGTTTGATTTTAACAATGCTATATGCAGTTTTGGTTGCAGTGCTTCATTTTGCAGGCTATAAGACAGGGGTGGCCAAGTTCGGTCCTTGAGAGCCACATTCCTGACACTCTTAGTTGTCTCCCTGCTCCAACACACCTGAATCCAATGAAAGGCTCATTAAAAGTCTGCTAATGAGTCTTTCATTGGATTCAGGTTCAGGATTCAGGTGTGGCTCTTGAGGACCGAACTTGGCCACCCCTGCTATAGGAGGTATTTTGCAGTTTGGGTGTGTGGTTTTGTGAATTGTGTTAAGTATTTTGATAAAACCATACTGCGCCCCGACGCGCGGACCCGAAACCGACTTCTTCTGAAACTTCTCTGTTCTCTCACGACGTCCTGGATCAATAGAGCCTGAAATGTGGAGGTTTTCAGCTTGAAACAGGCTGATGACGCCGCCTGAGAGCGCAGCGCGACGTCTCGCACTGTGGGAAGTCCTTAAAGCAACAGTGTCACCTCAAAATCTCTCATCAGCTGTTAAAATTTTCACTGAAAACCAGCTTAATTTTTCGAACCGTGTCCACTTCGATGTGTCTCACAGGTTTAGAAAAAATTTTGATCAAACAAAGCGCCAGTCTCTCAGCAACTTCTCAGACAAAGGAATTCCGACAAGGGGCTGGACGACTCCTCCCACAAGGAGTGCTCACAGGCGAATGACGTCACCGACAGGCGTGGAAAAACTCACGCATGCGCACGAGGGTTCATGCATGTCTGACGTAAAAACATATGAATGAAATCCATATAGTTTTTGAAAAAAATAAAAAGGACCGTAACTTTATTGACAGCCCTCATATATATATATATATATATAAAGAAACACAAAAAATGACACCCCCCCCCCAAAAAAAAAGCCCCAAAAAGCTCTAAGTTATTTACAGTTTAGCTTTTTGTGGTGTCAGCAGAAGTAACAAAAAAGCTGTAGCTTTATTTGTTAAAAAAAAAAACAGACTGAACCATTTACAAATTAACGCATTCACTCAGTTCAGCAGTGCAGTAGAACATCAGAGTTTATTTTTAAATTATTCTTACCTCAGACTAAGATGCAGAACTAAGCTCCACTGGTCAAACTGGGTGTTTGCATATATCCAAAAGTGAGGAATTTCAGATTGAGTCTGTCTCCTCCATCATCCAGGCTGCCTGTCTTGCTCTGCCCAGAATGAGGCCTGAAGCTCTGCACACTGTCGTGGCTTGATCAATCCCATCAAGTCATCGGTCGTCCCTCGGCTCGGTGTCACTGAAAAGTAGCTGGGAAAAAAGGTTCTCTCAACAGGGTGATGGGAGATGTGTTCTTCTGCTGTTTTTAAAGCTTTTTTGTGGTTCTACAGATGCAAATCCAAGATGGCGATCTCTCAGCTTTCTCTGGCTTTGGAAAAAGTCAGTGAGTGATGTCGAAATCTCCACCCACCTCGCCGCATCTGACACAATGCATCTGATGTCATTGACGCCTGTTAACCACCATGGCTGACACCTTCAATCTCAAAAGACCCATTAGAGAGCCGTGTCCATAAGTTAGAGAAGCTTCATAGTTTAGTGGAATGAGACGAAACGGGCACCCCAGATGAGCTTAGTGTCAGGATAGCTTTTGCAACAACCCACAAGAAGCTATAGGCTTATGGTGCTGTGATTGGAGAAATTGTGCACAGTGCAAAATTTGCATTTTGTATCACCACTCTTACCTTCACCAAAACAGATCAAATCTCAGATTGCACCTCTGATGTACTTTTTGACAATTTGTAGCTAAACATTCAGGTCTTATTTTGAAGAAAATCTTACTCTATATCACATCATCATGAAGCTGTATAACTCATGATAAAAAAAATGCAAAACACACTTACACACTCACGGTTTCAAAAGATTGTCATTATAAATGGATTACACCGCACTCACGATTAAAAGGTGCCAAACATAAACGAAAACTGTAATACAAGAAAGAAAAATGTCTGCACACTTAAATCCTTTAGTACATTTAATAGCCAAGCTTTCGGTCGACAGACCTTCCTCAGGTGCTTGCTATTAAATGTACTAAAGGATTTAAGTGTGCAGACATTTTTCTTTCTTGTATCAAAAGATTCTCATTAAACATCATAGAACTCTACAGCTTCTCTGTGGAGTTCTTGGGAGTGTTAACTGGCTGAATAGCTGGCTTGGTGAGTTAGTGATACCGACACAGTGAAAGACAACATCACAGCCAGCATGGGAGACAAACATACAGCATGCCTACACTGTTGTGCTGCCGAGGTGTTTGTTCTGCAGTGCTTTGTTCTCTCTCCCTCTCTTTTTCCCCAGGTGTTGCACAGCAGAGCTCATTACACTGCACCTGTCAACAATCATCCACACATGCTTTTTACCCCTGGGTCCGGTAACTGGTTTAAAGACGTCCGCACAACGGTGGAGAGCGCACCGCGCTCCGGGTGGCCATCAACATGCTGAAATGACCAGATCATTTCCAAAGTGAACGCTGTGGTGATGTGGAACTGTCGTGTGACTGTCTGAGAAATTGCGGACGAGGTGGACATCAGCACTTTTTCGGTACATTCCACTGTGACAGAAGATTTGGCCATGAAAAGAGTGGTGGTCAAATTCTTGCTGCTGCTGACGGAGCAAAAGTGCCTCCGTGTTGAAGTCTCACAGGACATGCTGTGACATGCCCACCTCTTCCACAATTTCTCAGATAGTCACACGACTGAAAAGTCATCGAAAGCCATCTGAATCATCCGAATGGTGTCCACCTGGCTGTTGCCCAGATTCTGGCAAAATTTGATGCGGCGTTGCTGCAGTCATTTCGTCTTTTTCCTTGGAATGAAAAAACGCCGAGCGCATGACACACACCTCACACAAAGGCTGCTTACCAGCAAATGATGCAATCGACAGGTGTGAAAAAGTTCACACATGCGCACGAAGGTTCAAGGTTTGCTCATGCAAGCACACGTGATTCAAATCCATCAGGCTTTTGAAAAAAATAAAAAGGTCCGATACTTTTCTAACAGACCTCGTATACAGGAAATTTTGGGAGCCCATGCTGGTGTACAGGACGGGAGGCCTGCAGAAGAAGACACCCACACCCCTCAAACAGAGAGAAAAACAGAATCAGGTGTCAGAAAGACAACAAATATGGCATAATTAAACAACATTATCTGTTTTTGACTTGCTTTGTGTTCTTTTTCCACCAATCCTGTCTCCTGTCAGCTCTGTTGTGGTCGACTGGTTCTGGCACCCTGTCACACCACGTGTTGCGTCTCCATGCCCCAGTGTCTCTAACCAAATCTCCGGCAGTATTCATTCTGCTTTTGTTAATAAATTATCACCTTGTTTTCACCACAGCTTCCTGCATTTGGGTCCTAAATCAATTATTGGCTCAACCGTAACATACGGAGCCAAGCACCCCAAGAGCTAAGTGTCTAAGATATAGGATCCAGACAGCCTCTACCCCAGATTAACTCTTATTCTGATATCGCAACACAATAAATATCAAATCAAATCAAATCAATTTTATTTATATAGCGCCAAATCACAACAAACAGTTGCCCCAAGGCGCTTTATATTGTAAGGCAAAGCCATACAATAATTACAGAAAAACCCCAACGGTCAAAACGACCCCCTGTGAGCAAGCACTTGGCGACAGTGGGAAGGAAAAACTCCCTTTTAACAGGAAGAAACCTCCAGCAGAACCAGGCTCAGGGAGGGGCAGTCTTCTGCTGAGACTGGTTGGGGCTGAGGGAGAGAACCAGGAAAAAGACATGCTGTGGAGGGGAGCAGAGATCAATCACTAATGATTAAATGCAGAGTGGTGCATACAGAGCAAAAAGAGAAAGAAACAGTGCATCATGGGAACCCCCCAGCAGTCTAAGTCTATAGCAGTATAACTAAGGGATGGTTCAGGGTCACCTGATCCAGCCCTAACTATAAGCTTTACCAAAAAGGAAAGTTTTAAGCCTAATCTTAAAAGTAGAGAGGGTGTCTGTCTCCCTGATCCGAATTGGGAGCTGGTTCCAGAGGAGAGGAGCCTGAAAGCTGAAGGCTCTGCCTCCCATTCTACTCTTACAAACCCTAGGAACTACAAGTAAGCCTGCAGTCTGAGAGCGAAGCGCTCTATTGGGGTGATATGGTACTATGAGGTCCCTAAGATAAGATGTGACCTGATTATTCAAAACCTTATAAGTAAGAAGAAGAATTTTAAATTCTATTCTAGAATTAACAGGAAGCCAATGAAGAGAGGCCAATATGGGTGAAATATGCTCTCTCCTTCTAGTCCCCGTCAGTACTCTAGCTGCAGCATTTTGAATTAACTGAAGGCTTTTCAGGGAACTTTTAGGACAACCTGATAATAATGAATTACAATAGTCCAGCCTAGAGGAAATAAATGCATGAATTAGTTTTTCAGCATCACTCTGAGACAAGACCTTTCTAATTTTAGAGATATTGCGCAAATGCAAAAAAGCAGTCCTACATATTTGTTTAATATGCGCATTGAATGACATATCCTGATCAAAAATGACTCCAAGATTTCTCACAGTATTACTAGAGGTCAGAGTAATTCCATCCAGAGTAAGGATCTGGTTAGACACCATGTTTCTAAGATTTGTGGGGCCAAGTACAATAACTTCAGTTTTATCTGAGTTTAAAAGCAGGAAATTAGAAGTCATCCATGTCTTTATGTCTGTAAGACATTCCTGCAGTTTAGCTAATTGGTGTGTGTCCTCTGGCTTCATGGATAGATAAAGCTGGGTATCATCTGCGTAACAATGAAAATTTAAGCAATAAAGGAAGGATGTATAAAGTGAATAAAATTGGTCCTAGCACAGAACCTTGTGGAACTCCATAATTAACCTTAGTCTGTGAAGAAGATTCCCCATTTACATGAACAAATTGTAATCTATTAGATAAATATGATTCAAACCACCGCAGCACAGTGCCTTTAATACCTATGGCATGCTCTAATCTCTGTAATAAAATTTTTATGGTCAACAGTATCAAAAGCAGCACTGAGGTCTAACAGAACAAGCACAGAGATGAGTCCACTGTCTGAGGCCATAAGAAGATCATTTGTAACCTTCACTAATGCTTTTTCTGTACTATGATGAATTCTAAACCCTGACTGAAACTCTTCAAATAGACCATTCTTCTGCAGATGATCAGTTAGCTCTTTTACAACTACCCTTTCAAATATGATGGAAGAGTTAGATGACACTAACACACACACTTACATTCATCTTCTACTGCTTATTCAAGATTGGGTCACAGGGAGCTGGTGCCTATCCCAGCAGTCATAGTGTGTGAGGCAGGGACAGGATCCCTGGACAGGATGCCATTCTGTCACAGGACGATGATGGTTGCAAAGAAACCTGTTGTATGGCTGGGGGGGCCTGGCTGCCGGTTTGTTTCTGTTTTTTGGTTTTCCTCCCAGGTGGCGTGCGTTTGGGACTGAGTGGCTGTGTTGCTGAGGCTGTCAGGACCTCACCCTGATCACCTGCGACTCGTCAGGACTCACAGCTGTGGTGCATCTGGATGGATTGGAACATGTTGGCATTTAAGACTGGAGTGCACAGTGTGTATTTGCCAGAGACTCGACCTTGTGACCAGACGGGTGAGATCGTCGTCTCGGGAGCCATCTCATCAACAGCGGATGCTGAGAACGTCCAGGTTTGATGCACAGTCTGTGAAAGAGGAGGGGGTGAGGTCTCACGCTCGACAGCACACTTCCTGAGGTACGTTAGATTTTGTGACTAACAGTTATACAGTCAGTAAATGTGGTGTCCCTCACACCTTATTGTATTGAGCTGTTTGTTAGTCATGTATCAGCTTCCACTGCAGTGGAGTTTTGTGAACGGGATGTTCCATGCCTGCAGGTTGGGAAGCTGATTAGTAATCAAGCCAGGAAGTGTTTGCTGTTTGTACACCTTTAAGTGTTCTGTGTGTAGAGTGTGGACTCACATAATGGTTCCTTCTTTCACAGACTCGGTTGTTGCGGCCACCTGGGGGGTGTCGGCGGGGGTCCTTGGGTCCGAAACAGCTTCTGGCTCCGGACCGTTAGCGCTGCTGGGAGCGCACCACGCCAGGCCGCACCTTTTTATTATATTATCACTGTTATGTATTAAATTCAGTTATCCTTTGAACCGTGCTCTGCTTATTTCATACTGGGTCCTTCAAACGCTGGTCGGTTCTCCGAGCTGCGTCCGACACATAACAGTAGTCTCTGGCCAAACATCATGGACCCAGCGGTAGCAGAGACGGTAACGCGCCGGGAAGGCGGCAGCAGACGTTCAGTGGTTATCCGGATCAGTTGCGGGGCTCTCCGCCCGGAAGGTGCGTGTTTGAGACCCATTACTGGATACTGATTTGTGCTCTCTTGCAGCCGTGTTCCTGTGTTGTGCCTTATCCGTGGGTCGTGGTGGAGTGTGACTGGCGACGGCTTCGCGTCACACTCCGACCGGATAAGAGGTGTAAACGGGAGCTGCAAGAGTGCGTTTGTAATGGGTTCACGCGCACGGCGGAGCTCTGTTAGCACGGGTCGCTGGGCTTCCTGTGTTACAGTCGTAGCCCCGTTTCCCCAGACAAAGGTAACTACTGCGTCTGTTGTATCAGCTCCGGCATTATTTAGTTGAGCACATTTTGGTTGTGTGTTGCACTCAGCTGCGCACATAAGAGCAGCTCGTTTGTTTTTTCTGTCGCCAAAGGGGTTTTCATTTTTTGCACTCTGGTTCCCCCTTGTGGTGACTGAATCACGTTACCGTCAAGCTCTTGAGTAGGAACAGGTGTGTTCCATTTGGTTGAGCTTGACGGTATAACTCACTGATTTGTTTTGTGTTAGTTCCTTTTGTGTGGGTGTTTTTTGAGTTGGTTTTTGTGTGGGATTTCATTTTTTGTTGTCCACTATTTGTCTGGGGTTGTGACCCTGTAGCCTTTGCAAAAAAAAAAAAAAAGGGACCCAAACAACTGTGTTGGTCTGTTTGTTTTTTCTTTTATTTCTTTTTGTTTCACATCCCCCGGGTTAGATGGAACGGTCCCCTGGGGGGTGATGGGGTTGGTACTTGGGTTGTTTTTTCTCTTTGTTTTTTGTTATGCCCTCTCTTCTCCTCTGACTCCAGCCGGGTGTGCCGTAGTGTCGGCATTGCTGGAGGGGTGCAGTTAGGTTGTGCTGGGCGTTTCCCAGGTAGCCTCTGCACCCGGGAGGGGAGGGGGGGGGGTTTGGGGTGTCTTTTTGTTTTCCCCCCCCAGTTTTCGCCCTCAGGGTTTGACTGTGGTGTCCTCTGGGGGGGTAAGGGCGTTGGGTCCATCTAGCCGTGGACGGCCGGGGCTGGGTCCATTGGTCATGAGGGGAGGCGTCTCCTGGGGTTGACGAGTGGTCCTCTGGGAGGCGCTGGTAGTCCCCGTGGGTGACGTTGGATCCCAGAGGGACCTCGGCCGTGGTTATTACTCCTGGAGCTGGCGGGTGGCCCTCTGGGGGGTGTTGGTCCCTACGTGTCGTTTGGGGGGAGGAGGGGGGGTATTTTGGCATTTTTGTTTGTGAGCTCAAGTTTGGGTTTTTCTTTTCTCCCCTTCCCTGGGGTTTGATGGAACGGTCCTCTGGGGGGGGGGGGGGGGAGGGGGGGTATTTTGGCATTTTTGTTTGTGAGCTCAAGTTTGGGTTTTTCTTTTCTCCCCTTCCCTAGGGTTTGATGGGACGGTCCCCTGGGGAGGGGGGGGGGGGTGTTTTGGTTGTTTTGTTTTATGACTAATCACACATGTTTGGATAAAGGCTGACCGCACAGGTGTAAGAACTCCTGGCCACACCTGTGCTAAGAGACTGTCAGAAACAAGGGCAAAGATGCAGCCAGTTCAACCAGTGTGTTGGAGGATGAACGCAGACGCGGTTTCCAGCCATGGTCCCTGGAGGGGGGTGTTTCTCCTGGGCCAGGTGTGTGTGGTCGCCGGGAGGCTTCCCGTGAGGGTGGGGTACTGTTGTATGGCTGGGGGGGCCTGGCTGCCGGTTTGTTTCTGTTTTTTGGTTTTCCTCCCAGGTGGCGTGCGTTTGGGACTGAGTGGCTGTGTTGCTGAGGCTGTCAGGACCTCACCCTGATCACCTGCGACTCGTCAGGACTCACAGCTGTGGTGCATCTGGATGGATTGGAACATGTTGGCATTTAAGACTGGAGTGCACAGTGTGTATTTGCCAGAGACTCGACCTTGTGACCAGACGGGTGAGATCGTCGTCTCGGGAGCCATCTCATCAACAGCGGATGCTGAGAACGTCCAGGTTTGATGCACAGTCTGTGAAAGAGGAGGGGGTGAGGTCTCACGCTCGTCAGCACACTTCCTGAGGTACGTTAGATTTTGTGACTAACAGTTATACAGTCAGTAAATGTGGTGTCCCTCACACCTTATTGTATTGAGCTGTTTGTTAGTCATGTATCAGCTTCCACTGCAGTGGAGTTTTGTGAACGGGATGTTCCATGCCTGCAGGTTGGGAAGCTGATTAGTAATCAAGCCAGGAAGTGTTTGCTGTTTGTACACCTTTAAGTGTTCTGTGTGTAGAGTGTGGACTCACATAATGGTTCCTTCTTTCACAGACTCGGTTGTTGCGGCCACCTGGGGGGTGTCGGCGGGGTCCTTGGGTCCGAAACAGCTTCTGGCTCCGGACCGTTAGCGCTGCTGGGAGCGCACCACGCCAGGCCGCACCTTTTTATTATATTATCACTGTTATGTATTAAATTCAGTTATCCTTTGAACCGTGCTCTGCTTATTTCATACTGGGTCCTTCAAACGCTGGTCGGTTCTCCGAGCTGCGTCCGACACATAACAAAACCTGCACCCACCTTGCCCTTTCTGGAGTCAGGCTGACACCTATGGTCACACTGTCCTTGAACATGTCCTGCATTACCCTCAAATACTTCTCTGCCACTCCAGACTTCCTCATATAATACCACAACTTATTTCTTGGCACCCTGTCAAAAGCTTTCTCTAAATCCAGAAACACACAATGTAACTCATTCTGGTCTTCTCTATACTTCTCCATCAATATTCTCAGAGCAAACATTGCATCTCTCATGCTCTTTCTCAGCATGAAACCATATTGCTGCTCACAGATCTTCACCTGTTTTCGAAGCCCAGCTTCGACAACTCTTTTGCATAACTTCATGCTGTGACTGAATAACTTCATACCTCTGTAGTTACTGCAGCTCTGCACATCACCCTTGTTCTCAGAAAAAGGAACCAGCACACTTTGTCTCCACTCCGCAAGATTTTATTAAACAATCTGGTAAGAAACTCCATTGCTATCTCTCCTAGACATTTCCATGCCTCCACTTGAATGTCATCTGGACCAACTGTCTTTCTACTCTTCATCCTCTTCATAGTTGCCCTCTCTTGATCCTTACTAATGTGTTGTACTTTGTGATTTACTCTTGCCACATCATCCAGCCTTTTCTCTCTGTCTCATTTTCTTCATTCATCAGCTCCACAAAATATTCCCTCCACCTTCTCAACACACTCTCCACGCTTGTCTTCACATTATCATCTGCATCTTTTACCACTCTAACCTGCTGCACACCCTTTCCAGCTGTGGCCAATCAGTATAAGTCCATTTCCCCTTCTTTCCTATTCAACTTCTTGTACAGCTCGCAATATGTGTTTTCCTTAGCTTTTGCCACTTCTCTTTGTGCCTTACACAGCATCTCCTTGTACTCCTGTTTATGTTCTTCAATCCTGCAGTCTGTGGATACATTCTCATCCTCTTCTTCTTCAACCAACAGAAGCCCCATTTCTGCTGGCTTTCTGGATCTGGGTTTCCAATCTTCATGTCCATGGAGGGCTACCGTTTGGGAGGTATTCTTGATCTTATATGCGTGTGTGTCAAGGATTACTGTGGCAGTGGCATATATATTGTTGTTGGCATCCATCTGTCTTGGAAGACAATGGAGTCTTTGCACCTGGTAAAGTCAGTCTGTGGTTAAGTGGCAGCGCCTGCTGTGGCTCAACAGACCGATTTGGGAGCGGCAGGTCCTGTTGCAATTTCTGCAGGTGTATCCCGCGTCAGCCTCTCCCGGTACTGCCACTGATGCTGCATTCTGTCGTCTGCGTTGTCTTTTCTCCTCCCACTTGTCCTTTCTTCTACTCTCGTACAGCTGAATGCTGCTCTTCACTGTGATCCTCCAGGGGTCTCGGTCAGCAGCTATGGATTTGAGGTTGGCTGGGCAGATGTTGCCGAGTTTCAGGTCTCTCTTACAGACATCCTTAAACCTGAGAAACGGTCTGCCAGTTGGTCTGGTGCCAGTAGCTAGCTCGCCATACAGAATGTCTTTTGGAATTTGGCCATCCTGCATGCATACGACGTGACTGAGCCAACGTCTCAGGGAAAGGAGGGCAAACATGCTTGGGATTTTTGCACTCACAAGCACGTCCTTGTTAGGGACACGGTCCTGCCAGGTGATGCCCAGAATCTTTCTGATACTGCACAGGTGGAAGGCATTCAGCCTGCCTTCTTGGCACAAGTACAGGGTCCATGACTCACTGCTGTAGAGGAGCGTACCCAGAACGCAGGCCTGATACACTCTCATCTTGGTGTTAGTGGTCAGCATGGTGTTGTTCCACACCCTCTTTGTCAGGCGGGCAGTTGCTGTTGCTGCTTTGCCGATGCGAGTGTTCAGCTCAGTGTCCAGTGAGAGGTTGCTGGTTATGGTGGAGCCCAGGAAGGTGAAGTCCTCCACCACTTCCAGTGTGTGGTCACCAATTGATATGCGGGGGATGCTGCTGACATCTTGGTCCATGATGTTGGTTTTCTTGAGGCTTATAGTTAGTCCAAACTCATCACATGCATGAGCGACGCGATCTATGAGTCGCTGAAGGGCTTCCTCAGAATGTGCGGCCAGGGCAGCGTCGTCTGCAAACAGCATCTCCCTGAGGAGGACCTTGTGGACTTTGGTCTTGGCACGCAAGCGGGCCAGATTGAAGAGGTTCCTGTCACTCTGAGTGTGGATGTAAACGCTGTCTTCACTCTGGTCGAAGGCGTTTTGCAGCAGGAGAGAGAAGAAGGTGCCGAAGAGCGGCAGGGCAAGGACACATCCTTGTTTCACGCCGCTGAGGATGGGGAAGGGTTCTGAAGATAAGCCGTCGTACTTGACAGTACCTCTCATGCCCTCCTCAGAAGTTTGGGGGGGACATCCAATCCTTTGTAGTAGCGCGAAGAGGCCACTCCTGCTGACCAGTTCGAAAGCCTTCGTCAGATCAATGAAGGCGAGGTAGAGTGGTTGTCTCTGCTCATGACACACACACACACACATATACATATATATATATATATATATATATATATATATATATATATATATATATATATATATATATATATACAGTGAGGAAAATATTTGAACACCCTGCAATTTTGCAAGTTCTCCCACTTAGAAATCATGGAGGGGTCTGAAATTTTCATCTTAGGTGCATGTCCACTGTGAAAGACATAATCCCCCCCACCCAAAAAAAATCTAGAAATCACAATGTATGATTTTTTAATAATTTATTTGCATGTTACTGCTGCAAATAAGTATTTCAACACCTGCCAATCAGCAGAAATTTTGGCCCTCAAAGACCTGTTAGTCCGCATCAAAAAAGTCCACCTCCACTCCACTTATTATTCCAAATTAGAAGCACCTATTTGAGGTCATTAGCTGCATAAAGACACCTGTCCACACAATCAGTAAGACTACAACTACTAACATGGCTAAGACCAAAGAGCTGTCCAAAGACACCAGAGACAAAATTGTAGACCTCCACAAGGCTGGAAAGGGCTATAGGGCAATTGCCAAGCAGCTTGGTGAAAAAAGATCAACACCTCCGTTGGAAGCCTTATGGGACAAGTTTGAACATGCCCAGCTGTTAAACCAGGGGTGGCCAAGTTCGGTCCTCAAGACCCAGCAGGGAGACAACTAAGAGTGTCAGGAAGGTGGCTCTCAAGGACCGAACTTGGCCACCCCTATGTTAAACAATTTCTCGGATACTCACTTGACTGAAAACCATCAAAAGCTGCCTGAATTTTATTCTATTCTAGAATTAACAGGAAGCCAATGAAGAGAGGCCAATATGGGTGAGATATGCTCTCTCCTTCTAGTCCCCGTCAGTACTCTAGCTGCAGCATTTTGAATTAACTGAAGGCTTTTTAGGGAACTTTTAGGACAACCTGATAATAATGAATTACAATAGTCCAGCCTAGAGGAAATAAATGCATGAATTAGTTTTTCAGCATCACTCTGAGACAAGACCTTTCTGATTTTAGAGATATTGCGTAAATGCAAAAAAGCAGTCCTACATATTTGTTTAATATGCGCTTTGAATGACATATCCTGATCAAAAATGACTCCAAGATTTCTCACAGTATTACTAGAGGTCAGGGTAATGCCATCCAGAGTAAGGATCTGGTTAGACACCATGTTTCTAAGATTTGTGGGGCCAAGTACAATAACTTCAATTTTATCTGAGTTTAAAAGCAGGAAATTAGAGGTCATCCATGTCTTTATGTCTGTAAGACAATCCTGCAGTTTAGCTAATTGGTGTGTGTCCTCTGGCTTCATGGATAGATAAAGCTGGGTATCATCTGCGTAACAATGAAAATTTAAGCAATACCGTCTAATAATACTGCCTAAGGGAAGCATGTATAAAGTGAATAAAATTGGTCCTAGCACAGAACCTTGTGGAACTCCATAATTAACTTTAGTCTGTGAAGATGATTCCCCATTTACATGAACAAATTGTAATCTATTAGATAAATATGATTCAAACCACCGCAGCACAGTGCCTTTAATACCTATGGCATGCTCTAATCTCTGTAATAAAATTTTATGGTCAACAGTATCAAAAGCAGCACTGAGGTCTAACAGAACAAGCACAGAGATGAGTCCACTGTCCGAGGCCATAAGACGATCATTTGTAACCTTCACTAATGCTGTTTCTGTACTATGATGAATTCTAAAACCTGACTGAAACTCTTCAAATAGACCATTCCTCTGCAGATGATCAGTTAGCTGTTTTACAACTACCCTTTCAAGAATTTTTGAGAGAAAAGGAAGGTTGGAGATTGGCCTATAAATAGCTAAGATAGCTGGGTCAAGTGATGGCTTTTTAAGTAATGGTTTAATTACTGCCACCTTAAAAGCCTGTGGTACATAGCCAACTAACAAAGATAGATTGATCATATTTAAGATCGAAGCATTAAATAATGGTAGGGCTTCCTTGAGCAGCCTGGTAGGAATGGGGTCTAATAAACATGTTGATGGTTTGGATGAAGTAACTAATGAAAATAACTCAGACAGAACAATCGGAGAGAAAGAGTCTAACCAAATACCGGCATCACTGAAAGCAGCCAAAGATAACGATACGTCTTTTGGATGGTTATGAGTAATTTTTTCTCTAATAGTTAAAATTTTGTTAGCAAAGAAAGTCATGAAGTCATTACTAGTTAAAGTTAATGGAATACTCAGCTCAATAGAGCTCTGACTCTTTGTCAGCCTGGCTACAGTGCTGAAAAGAAACCTGGGGTTGTTCTTATTTTCTTCAATTAGTGATGAGTAGAAAGATGTCCTAGCTTTACGGAGGGCTTTTTTTATAGAGCAACAGACTCTTTTTCCAGGCTAAGTGAAGATCTTCTAAATTAGTGAGACGCCATTTCCTCTCCAACTTACGGGTTATCTGCTTTAAGCTACGAGTTTGTGAGTTATACCACGGAGTCAGGCACTTCTGATTTAAAGCTCTCTTTTTCAGAGGAGCTACAGCATCCAAAGTTGTCTTCAATGAGGATGTAAAACTATTGACGAGATACTCTATCTCACTTACAGAGTTTAGGTAGCTACTCTGCACTGTGTTGGTATATGGCATTAGAGAACATAAAGAAGGAATCATATCCTTAAACCTAGTTACAGCGCTTTCTGAAAGACTTCTAGTGTAATGAAACTTATTCCCCACTGCTGGGTAGTCCATCAGAGTAAATGTAAATGTTATTAAGAAATGATCAGACAGAAGGGAGTTTTCAGGGAATACTGTTAAGTCTTCTATTTCCATACCATAAGTCAGAACAAGATCTAAGATATGATTAAAGTGGTGGGTGGACTCATTTACTTTTTGAGCAAAGCCAATAGAGTCTAATAATAGATTAAATGCAGTGCTGAGGCTGTCATTCTCAGCATCTGTGTGGATGTTAAAATCGCCCACTATAATTATCTTATCTGAGCTAAGCACTAAGTCAGACAAAAGGTCTGAAAATTCACAGAGAAACTCAAAGTAATGACCAGGTGGACGATAGATAATAACAAATAAAACTGTTTTTTGGGACTTCCAATTTGGATGGACAAGACTAAGAATCAAGCTTTCAAATGAATTAAAGCTCTGTCTGGGTTTTTGATTAATTAATAAGCTGGAATGGAAGATTGCTGCTAATCCTCCGCCCCGGCCCGTGCTACGAGCATTCTGACAGTTAGTGTGACTCGGGGGTGTTGACTCATTTAAACTAACATATTCATCCTGCTGTAACCAGGTTTCTGTAAGGCAGAATAAATCAATATGTTGATCAATTATTATATCATTTACCAACAGGGACTTAGAAGAGAGAGACCTAATGTTTAATAGACCACATTTAACTGTTTTAGTCTGTGGTGCAGTTGAAGATGCTATATTATTTTTTCTTTTTGAATTTTAATGCTTAAATAGATTTTTGCTGGTTATTGGTAGTCTGGGAGCAGGCACCGTCTCTACGGGGATGGGGTAATGAGGGGATGGCAGGGGGAGAGAAGCTGCAGAGAGGTGTGTAAGACTACAACTCTGCTTCCTGGTCCCAACCCTGGATAGTCACAGTTTGGAGGATTTAAGAAAATTGGCCAGATTTCTAGAAATGAGAGCTGCTCCATCCAAAGTGGGATGGATGCCGTCTCTCCTAACAAGACCAGGTTTTCCCCAGAAGCTTTGCCAATTATCTATGAAGCCCACCTCATTTTTTGGACACCACTCAGACAGCCAGCAATTCAAGGAGAACATGCGGCTAAACATGTCACTCCCGGTCTGATTGGGGAGGGGCCCAGAGAAAACTACAGAGTCCGACATTGTTTTTGCAAAGTTACACACCGATTTAATGTTAATTTTAGTGACCTCCGATTGGCGTAACCGGGTGTCATTACTGCCGACGTGAATTACAATCTTACCAAATTTACGCTTAGCCTTAGCCAGCAGTTTCAAATTTCCTTCAATGTCGCCTGCTCTGGCCCCCGGAAGACAATTGACTATGGTTGCTGGTGTCGCTAACTTCACATTTCTCAAAACAGAGTCGCCAATAACCAGAGTTTGATCCTCGGCGGGTGTGTCGTCGAGTGGGGAAAAACGGTTAGAGATGTGAACGGGTTGGCGGTGTACATGGGGCTTCTGTTTAGGGCTACGCTTCCTCCTCACAGTCACCCAGTCGGCCTGCTTTCCCGGCTGCTCGGGATCTGCCAGGGGGTAACTAACGGCGGCTAAGCTACCTTGGTCCGCACCGACTACAGGGGCCTGGCTAGCTGTAGAATTTTCCACGGTGCGGAGCCGAGTCTCCAGTTCGCCCAGCCTGGCCTCCAAAGCTACGAATAAGCTACACTTATTACAAGTACCATTACTGCTAAAGGAGGCCGAGGAATAACTAAACATTTCACACCCAGAGCAGAAAAGTGCGGGAGAGACAGGAGAAGCCGCCATGCTAAATCGGCTAAGAGCTAGTAGCTACGCTAAGCTAGCGGATTCCTAAAAACACGCAAAGTGAATAATGTGTAAATAATTTAGAGGTGATTCAGCATAAGGAGTGCTTTAGTTAAGGCACGTAAAGATTACACTGGGAAACAAATCGTAATCTAGATAACTAGATCAATCTAACTGCGCAGATTAAACAGCTAACAGATACAGCAAAACACCGCTGTGCTCCGGAACAGGAAGTGATACAATACCGCAGTGAGAGCCAACCAGATGAGGTAAGTTTCTGTCCATTTCTATCCATGTGTGTGTAAAGTCTGACATTGCTAGGCAACAGCGGGGGGTAGATAGATCAGAAGGGGGAGCCGAATTCCTTCACCAAGGCCATAGATCCTTCTGGGGGAATAGCAGCAAATTTGACCTTCAGGAGCCGATAAGGCTGTCATGTTGATGTTAGCCAGAGAGGTACAGAATTCCATTTACTGCACCTCTGATCGTCTGGAGTCCAAATTTATGAAGAATATTCTCTGGTCCTCAGCAGCACATTCCTTTGCAATGCAGCAATATGCTCCGAGATGGTATCCATTTTGCATTTGAGTTCAAGAGTTCACGCATTCTGAGATTACACAGCATTGCCCAAATCATTAATCATGACGGACAGACGAGGGGATGAGATTCTGGTAGTAGCCGTCTTGTTAATATTCCTGTGGGTAAGGGCAGTGCACAAACCAATCAAAATCACCAAACATCCCACCATAAAAGCGTATAGAAATGAATCCTCAACATCTTCCACAGAGAGTGGAGCCAAGCATGCCACGGCTCATTTCTCTCAGGCTTTGCGAGCATAACCCACTGGGTTGGTTCCATCAGGGCACGCAGAGTCCCCCAGCCCTGATTTCCTTGTTGAAAAATGGTGTCAATAGCGCTGAGAGACCAGCTAATCAATTCCATGGTTCATCCAAATCTTAATTTGAAGAATTCACAGTCTGGTGAAGCTGGGACTTTGAAGGTCAGAGCAGAGATAGAGAACAGAAAAAGGAGGAGAGGAGAGGGGAGGAATGTGACCATCCTTGCCAGAATCCCAAGATGAACATGTTGAGTTCCCCCTGGGGGAAACTCTGTGTTTAAAAAGTGATTTCGACATACAGAAAAAACTACAGTTTCTTATGTTTCTTTGTTCTAATACTGCAGAATGTATGATATTTATTCCATTTTCAAGATGTTTGTGTTGATATTCATGCACATCAAACAATTCTGATTTTATTGATGTATTTATTTTTCATATGCCCCAGTGAGAGTCAACAATCATTCATCAAATCATAGATTGGAGTGGTTTCACTGATTACTCCTCTTTCAAGGACAGCGTGCTTAAGTCTTTGTTAAGGTCCTGTCACACCTTGATGATTTAGCCAGCGTATGCCAACCATATTAAAAAACACTGTCATAAGTCTGATAAGTTAAGGGCAAGTATTTTTCTCAGTTAAGAGCATGCTGAAACACGTTGAAGCTCATTAATATTCATCCTAATTGATTGTTGGCACACGTTTCTTGTAATTTATTCATAAGTCTAAATAAGTCCATTCATGCTGGCCACTGATTGGCTGAAACCTGCAATCCTCATGCAAACAGACTTTCATTCACACACGGAGTAAATATAATGTCTGACCTATTTGTTTCAGTACAATTCACCATCACAGACTGCCGGACACGTATCCACTAGCATGTGGAGATTAATCGATATGAATCGGTATCTAGATAAAAACATGTTGCATTACTCGCTGCCTGCTAACATCAGTTTTTTTTCCCATGCACATTGAATGCACCACGGACGTTTTTGATGGTGTTTTTCGGGAAATTATCATTTCTCTATGTTGATTGTGGGTCTGCTTGAAGCTTGAAGCTCCACTGTTCACTGGTTCTCTGCTTCACTTCCAGCAGCAGGTCAGCAATGTCTTCATGAACCCTTCTCAAAGCCATTTAACAATGTCAGTCATGAGTCAGCTTTGTGTGGATTAAAGTCACAAACTGGAAATCTTGTCTTGTTGCAGGCAAGAAATGAAAATCCTCCATTCCACACCGGAGTTTTACGCCATCATTCTCTGGTGTGAGGAGCTCAGCCCAAAGTTGTAATAATAATAATAATAATAATAATAATAATATCCTCTGTTTTGTGGGACTAAGAGCGCAGCTCCACAGAGCCACGCAGATTTCGGTCTGAATTAATAACTTCAGAGCGAATCGCTGTTTTAAATCAAATGACACCTCTTTCCAAACGTTACAATACAAACAAACTACAACCAACCAAACCCATTTTTTTCTTCCAAATTTAGATGTCCTCCATTTCTTATTAATTACATCTGGACATGCAGCACAGCTGGCTGTATGAGCTCAGCTCAGAGTCTATGGAGTTACATTTGTGTCACTAATATCTGAAAGGAAATGCTTTTGACAAAAACTACAGATGTTGTTTATTTCTACATATGTCCAGAGAAGGATCCAGTGACCAATTTCATATTTATTTACTTTAGGACTCAATAAAATGTTGTTGACATACAACCCCACTTCCAATGAAATTGGGACGTTGTAAATAAAAACAGAATACAATGATTTTCAAATCCTCTTCAACCTATATTCAATTGAATACACCACAAAGACAAGATATTTAATGTTCAAACTGATAAAGTATTGTTTTTGTGTAAACATTTGCTCATTTATGAAATGGATGCCTGCAACATGTTTCTAAAAAGCTGGGACAGTGGTATGTTTCCCACTGTGTTACATCACCTTTCCTTCTAACAACACTCAATAAGCATTTGAGAACTGAGGACACTAATTGTTGAAGCTTTGTAGGTGGAATTCTTTCCCATTCTTGCTTGATGTACAACTTCAGTTGTTCAACAGTCCGGGGTCTCCGTTGTCGTATTTTGTGCTTCATAATGCACCACACATTTTCAATGGGCGACAGGTCTGGACTGCAGGCGGGCCAGTCTAGTTCCCGCACTCTTTTACTATGAAGCCACGCTGTTGTAACACGTGCAGAATGTGGCTTGGTATTGTCTTGCTGAAAACCTGTAAAGCCTACTTTTAGTACACAGAAAATTCACAAGAGGTATCAATAAAGAATCAGATCAATAAGAGAAATCAATAATCGTATCGATATCAATAAAATCTTATCAATACCCATCATTAATCGTATGGCACCAAATCACATCGTATCACATTGTGAGGAATTGAATTGCCATCAAATACATATATAAATTGCATCAAACCTGGAACAGGGGTGAACTGTATTGCATCGTATTGTCATGTATCATCATGTATCGCTATGTGTGTCCTATCGCTGGTAGTGTATCGAGGTGCATATTGAATAGTTGCCAGTGATGAGATTCACATGCCTAATATCCACATAAAGCTCCTGATTTTTGAAAATGACGTCGTGGCTGGCAAGTCAGTGTTTTTCTGTTGCAGGTGCATTTTCTCAGAGGATGCCTGTGTCACGCTCTGATCACACAGAAGCACTGCAGTGATTTAAACGTTTAAAGCACCAGCACCATCACTGTGATTATCAGACGAACTGATTGATCAGGTGTGATCAGAGCTGAATGAAGTGCTTGACTCTTTAAACTTTTAAAGGGCCGTTGGTGAGATCTGTCAGTGTGATGATCACCACACCGACAGATCACCACATCACTTCATTCAGGTGTGATCAGCGGTCAACTGGCGCTTTAAAAGTTTAAATCATCACAGCGTTTCATTATTCCGGTCTGTGATGACCTGATGAGACCTGATCAGTGGACCTCATCAGAAAGCAACCACTTGACGCTTTAAACGTTTAAAGACACAGTGCTCCATTCATTCATGGCAGCATTCCCCACAGCCAGTCCACTCACCAGCATTCTGTACACAAAGAAAATTGTCCACCGAGATAAAAAGTTAAAATAAAAATAATAAAATAATGTTAAATTACTCTGTTTCTGACCCGGGCCACAGTACCGACCCGGACCACTGGGTAGAAATGGGGCTGTTGGCACACGCTGGTTAATCATCAAGGTTTGACAGGGCCTTGAGACAGAAGACATGACCACTGGAGGACCTCTGTGGAAAATAACTGCCTGGACCTGCTTTCAGTTACCTCATTTCTGAAAAACTGGGACGCAATGACAGTGTGATGAAGATTTTTAGTGGAAAGTGATTTTTACAGAGACACCATATATCAGTCTGTGGGTGATGGAGGAGACCGCCTCCCAGTCTGACTGTGGATCAGCCAGAGTACTTACAAGATTATCAAGACAGTAGATAAAATATCACACAAAATATGTCATATAGTGACAAATTGTCTCTTTTTGGGTGACATATTACCTTTACTGAAATATAGCTACATGATTTCTCCTGCCATTGTTGGCATTCATTCTTTTCCTTTGACTGTGATGGATGGATTTCTTTAGTCTGAGCTCAGTGGGTTTTTTTTTCTAGGAGTCTCCTGCGTGTTGTAGTCAAACCAAATGTAAAATAAGCTGATGGCTTTCACTTATTAAATGTCCATGTAAAGCTCATTTGACATTTTATGCAATCACACTCTGTGGCAGACCTTAGTGAATAATAATTAAATGCAGACCTTTTGATTCAGACGCCATCGTGCTGCTGTTTCCTTCCACTCAGTGCCGTTGGAGCGTGGAGCTACGTCATCAGAATCAGACATCACAATGTACGGAAATTAACATTCATGAACAGGTGAGCAGAGGTGCATCTGTATTTTTCTGTTTTCTTGCATAAAAGACCAATCAGATTCACACTAAGTGGCACATATGCAGCTTTTCATCCAGACTCGCTTTTTGCTGAGTGCAAACGTGGAGACAGCAAAGAGCAGTTACAGCTCAAACACTGCAACAGACTTTTCAGTGAAAACTCCACAAATTAACAGCCACCTGTGTATCATTTCTGAAAGAACTCTTTATATTTAAAAGCATTTTGAATTTAAAACTTTACTGTATAATAACTGGGCAGCACAGGAACTTCGTGATTAGCACTAGAAGGTTGTGGGTTCGATCCCCACCTGTGGCCTTTCTGTGTGGAGTTTGTGTGTTCTCCCCATGTTTGGGTGGGTTCTCTCCTGATGCCCTGGCTTCATACCACATCTTACAGACATGCGAGTTAGGTGAATTGGAAACTCTAAATTGTCCGTAGAAGTGTATGCAGGTGTGAATGTGTTTGTTTGTCTATATATGGCCCCTTGTTTACAACACAGCTTTGTTATGACAGCATGGAACAACCTGTCACATCCAGAAGTTCAGTCACGTCCAATTAGCCTACGTGTAGCCTACGTGGAATATACATGCCCAATTAGCCTACAGGGAGTATACATGTCTGATTAACCTCCAACCCCAATTCCAATGAAGTTGGGACGTTGTGTAAAATGTAAATAAAAACAGAATACAATGATTTTCAAATCCTCTTCAACCTATATTCTGTTGTGAGGCTGGGGGTGCCTGGCTGTCTTCTGTTTCTGTCTTTTGTTTTTCCTTCCAGGTGGTACGCGTTTAGGACTGAGTGGCTGTGTGGCTGAGTTATCAGGACCTCACCCTGATCACCTGAGGCTGATCATGTGCAGCTCGTCAGGACTCACAGCTGTGGTGCATCTACACGGATTGGAGCATGGTGGCATTTAAGTCTGGAGTACACAGTGTGTATTTGCCAGAGACTCGACCTTGTGGCCAGATGGGTGAGATCGTCGTCTTGAGAGCCATCTCATCATTATGGATGCAGAGAACGTCCAGGTTTGATGCCATGGTCTGTGAAAGAGGAGGGGGTGAGGTCTCACGCTCGTCAGCACACTTCCTGAGGTACGTTAGGTTTTGTGACTAACATTTGTACAGTCAGTAAATGTGGTGTCCCTCACACCTTATTATATTGAGCTGTTATGTTAGTCGTTTAATCAGCTTCCACTGCAGTTGAGTAGGTGAACAGGGTGTTCCATGCCTGCAGGGTGGGAAGCTGATTAGTAATTAAGCCAGGAAGTGTTTGCTGTTTGTGTACACCTTTGAGCAGTCTCTCTGTGTGTGAAGTGTGGGCTCACATGATGATTTCTTCTTTCACAGACTCGGTTTGTCGCGGCCACCTGGGGGGTGTTGGCGGGGTCCTTGGGTCCGAACTGTTTCTGGCTCCGGACCGTTTGTGCAGCTGGGAGCGCACCGTATTATCACCTCACCAGACCGCGCACTCATTTGTTGTATTTATCACGCACTGTTATGTCATTAAATTTTGTTATCCTTTGTACCGTGCTCTGCTTATTTTATACTGGGTCCTTCAAACGCTGGTCGGTTCTCCATCCTGCGTCCGACACATAACATATTCAATTGAATACACCACAAAGACAAGATATTTAATGTTCAAACTGATAAACTTTATTGTTTTTGTGCAAATATTTGCTCATTTTGAAATGGATGCCTGCAACATGTTTCAAAAAAGCTGGGACAGTGGTATGTTTCCCACTGTGTTACATCACCTTTCCTTCTAACAACACTCAATAAGCATTTGGGAACTGAGGACACTAATTGTTGAAGCTTTGTAGGTGGAATTCTTTCCCATTCTTGCTTGATGTACGACTTCAGTTGTTCAACAGTCCGGGGTCTCTGTTGTCATATTTTGAGCTTCATAATGCACCCCACATTTTCAATGGGAGACAGGTCTGGACTGCAGGCAGGCCAGACTAGTACCCGCACTCTTTTACTATGAAGCCACGCTGTTGTAACACATGCAGAATGTGGCTTGGCATTGTCTTGCTGAAATAAGCAGGGACGTCCCTGAAAAAGACGTTGCTTGGATGGCAGCATGTGTTGCTCCAAAACCTGGATGTACCTTTCAGCATTGATGGTGCCATCACAGATGTGTGAGTTGTCCATGACATGGGCACTAACACACCCCCATACCATCACAGATGCTGGCTTTTGAACTTTGCTCTGGTAACAATCTGGATGGCCTTTTTCCTCTTTTGTACAGAGGACACGACATCCATGATTTCCAAAAACAATTTGAAATGTGGACTCATCAGACCACAGCACACTTTTCCACTTTGTGTCTGTCCATTTCAAATGAGCTCGGGCCCAGAGAAGGCGGTGGTGTTTCTGGATGTTGTTGATGTTTGGCTTTCACTTTGCATGGTAGAGTTTTAACTTGCACTTGTAGATGTAGTGACAAACTGTGTTAACTGACAATGGTTTTCTGACGTGTTCCTGAGCCCACACGGTAAGATCCTTTACACAATGATCTCGTTTTTTAATGCAGTGTCACCTGAGGGATCGAAGGTCACGGGCATTCACTGTTGGTTTTTGGCCTTGCTGCTTACGTGTAGAAAGTTCTCCAGATTCTCTGAATCTTCTGATTATATTATGGACTGTAGATGATGGAATCACTAAATTCCTTGCAATTTAACATTGAGAAACATTGTTCTTAAACTGTTGGACTTTTTTTCACGCAGTTGTTCTCAAAGTGGTGATCCTCACCCCATCTTTGCTTGTGAACACCTGAGCCTTTTGGGGATGCTCCTTTTATATCCAATCATGATACTCACAATTAGTGTCCTCAGGAAAGGTGATGTAACACAGTGGTAAACATACCACTGTCCACTGTCCAAACTTTTTTGAAAAGTGTTGCAGGCATCCATTTCAAAATGAGCAAATATTTGCACAAAAACAATAAAGTTTATCAGTTTGAACATTAAATATCTTGTCTTTGTGGTGTATTCAATTGAATATAGGTTGAAAAGGATTTACAGATCATTGTATTCTGTTTTTATTTACATTTTACACAATGTCCCAACTTCATTGGAATTGGGGTTGTAGATTGTATTAAACAGTAGGCTAAACTCGCAACATTACTAGCGTTCTAGAAACATGAACCAATGTGTGTACCATTCAACTTGTATTTTTGTATTTTTCAATCTTTCCTTCCTCGTTCTGCTTGATTCTGCTGCCCTGAAATGCAGCAAGATGACGACCTCACATCTTACTCATCACCACTACATTCCTTGACTCTGCTATACAACACACAACTGATATAATACATCTTTTTGTCCTTTTTAGGTTGTGGACTTTCATAAGGCTGAAAGTGAACTGGAGAAGACGCTTATTGGCATTTGCGTCATCCTATAGTAACAAAGTAAAAATACTTCACTACTGTACTTAAGTACGTTTTGGGACACTTTGTACTTTACCTGAGTTTTTTTTAATTCAGCTTACTTTCACTTTTACTTCACTACATTTCTGCCCTCAATTGCATACTTCTACTCCGATACATTTCCTATACGCCATGCCGTTACTCTTTACAAAAAAAAAAAAATAAAACACACGAAAAAAGTCGTGTCTTCACCCAGAGACACCACTGCTGTAAAAGAGTCAGATTGTATTTTTTAAATTGTATTTATTCATATATTAATAGCAACAACAATAATAGTCTACATAATAGACAATAATAGTCAATAACAATAGACTAATAATGTTACAATACAATTTTAGAGAAAGAGACAAAAAGAACCTAATGAAACAAAACAGAAAAGATAAAACCTTGTAACAATGAAAATAAATAAATACATACGAGGCCTGTCCAAAAAGTATCTGACCTTTTTATTTTTTTGCAAAAACCATATGGATTTGAATCATGTGTAATTGCATCAGCCAAGCTTGAACCTTCGTGCGCATGCGTGAGTTTTTTCACACCTGTTGGTTGCGTCATTTGCCTGTGAGCAGGCTTTGTGTGAGCAGTGGTCCACCCCTCTCATCGGATTTTTATTGCGAATAAATGTCTGAATGATTTGGAGCTTTGCTGCATCAAACTTTTCCAGAAACTGTGAGAGACATCCAGCTTTACACTTTTCGGAAAAATTAGATGGCTTTCGGCAACGATTTTATGGGGATTACATAGATTAAGGAGTGCTCCAGCCGGTTTAAAGACAGCCCACAGCGTCTGAGAGCTCGGCGCGCTCTGAGCGCCAATCGACAGGCTGACACCCTGCAGAAACAACCAGATCATTTCCAACGTGAAGGCTTTGTTGATCCGGGACGTCGTCTAACTTTCACAAAAAAGGCAGAAGGCGTGGACATCAGCACTTTTTTGGCACATTCCACTGTTACAGGAGATATTTTCATGGAAAAAGAAGCGGAGGATTGCATCACCGTGCCGCTCATTGCGCGGGACAAAACCACCTCCATGTTGGTCTCACAGGACGGCTTTCAGGTGGCTTTTCAGTCGTGTGATTATCCGAGAAATTGTGCATGAGCTGGACATGCCCCAACATGTCCTGTGAGGCTTCATCACGGCATTGCTTTGTGCCATGCAGCTCTGCCGCAACGTGTGGAATTCCTCCGCACGTCTGTCTCAATGTGCCGAAAAAGTGCTGATGTCCACGTCTTCTGCAATTCCTGTGCTAGTGTTCAAGACAGCGTCCAGTTTAGAAATGAACGGCACATTCCACTGTTACAGGAGTTTTTGTCATGGAAAGAGGAGCGGAGGAATTCCGCGTGTCGTGGCGGAGCCACATGGCGCAAAGCAACGCTGTGATGAAGCCTCACAGGACATGTTGGGGCATGTCCAGCTCATACACAATTTCTCGGATACTCACACGACTGAAAAGCAACCGGAAGCCGTCTGAAAGCCACCTGAAAGCCGTCCTGTGAGACCAACACAGAGGAGGTTTTGTCCCGCGCCATGAGCGACACAGTGGTGCATTCATCTGCTTCTTTTTCCATGAAAAAACTCCTGTAACAGTGGATTGTGCCGAAAAAGTGCTGATGTCCACGCCTTCTGCCTTTTTTGTGAAAGTCAGATGACATCCCGGATCAACAAAGCTTTCACGTTGGAAATGATCTGGTTGTTTCAGCGGGGTTTGAGCCTGTCGATTGGTGCTCGGAGCGCGTCGCGCTCTCAGCCACTGTGGGCGGTCTTTAAACTGGCTGGATCACTCCTTAATCTGTGTAATCCCCATAAAATCGTCCTTGAAAGCCATCTAAATTTTCCAAATGGTGTCCAGCTGGAGGTCTCTCACAGTTTCTGGAAAAATGTGATGCAGCAAAGCTCCAAATCGTTCAGACATTTATTCGCAATAAAAATCCGACGAGAGGGGTGGACCACTGCTCACACAAAGCCTGCTCACAGGCGAGTGACGCAACTGACATGCGTGAAAAAACTCATGCATGCGCACGAAGGTTCAAGCTTGGCTGATGCAATCACACGTGATTCAAATCCATATGGTTTTTGAAAAAAATAAAAAGGTCTGATACTTTTTGGACAGATCTCGTATATAAATAAATAAGTTTCCTGTGAACACTTAGTGAGTAGCCTACTCTCGTTTAGGTTTTGAAACCTTGTTTCTGAAGTGTTTTTGTGTGATGGGCACAATTTTCAGTATTTTGACTAATACTACCATTCATTTACAAGCCTAGATAAACTTTGTAATATAAAAAAAAATGAGTTCATTTTTGATTATTATCGTTTACTTGTACTTTTACTTTCAATACTTGAGTACATTTAGTTGTGCATTACTTGTCATACTTAAGTACAATAAATACTAGATACTTTAAGACTTTTGCTTGAGTAGCAAGTCAATCAGTGACTTGAACTTCTACCAAAGTCATTTTTAATGGGTATCTGTACTCTTACTTAAGTGTGATTTTCCGGTACTTTATACAACACTGCATCCGACACAAAGGAGACGGTGACTTTGGTGACAGCAGAAGACATTGGGATCATAATTGAAGGTGTCAATGTGCTCCGGGATCTTCCTGATGCTGCCACTGCTGCCTCTTTGCTGTTCAGCCTGATCTACACCTTAAACCTCAGCTACCCAGCCTACCGCAAGTACACTTTTGAATTTTTTCAGAAAGTACTGATGGAACTTGATGCAAAAACCTATCAAACAAAGTCCAAGTGCTAACGCATAAACTCCTAGAATAAATGGGGCATACGAGTGGAGGCAGTGGAAGCACTTTGTTTCATAATGTGTTTGAATGCTTTACATTCTAGTAGTTTGGAGAATTAGATTGTTATTGTTCATTCATGGTTTGTGCCATTGTCACCACTGTTTCTAATACAACACTAACCGTGTAAATGTCATTCGTTAGCATTTTGGCAATATACAGTGCCCTCCAAAAGTATTGGAACACTTGATTTTTTCCAAATTTTAATTTATTCATTCCATTTCATATACAAAAAAAAAAAAAAAAAACTTCTAAAATGATCTTCCTTAAACTCAAATCAAATCTCTGCAACTTGATATAAATTAATTCAAAATATAAAAGCCAAGAAGATGGGTTACATAAGATAACGCTATGGTATAATTCTGTATAATTCCCATGATCCCCCTGGTGGCCGCCTGTGCTTCCCAGAATGCACCGTGGTTCCAGCAGAGTAAACAATGGCAAAGTGAGGCTGTGGATGGCGTTGATTTAGTGAGTTCATGGGTGATTATGATGATTATACGCTCTCCCAACTTGAGGGATATATCAAGGAGGTGTAGCACCTGTGATGGACCTCTGCGGTGCCTCGTTGTTGTCTTGTTGTCCATACTTCACGAGATGTTTTTACACTGTGAGTGCTGAGCTCACCGGAACTCTGCTGAAATTGACCTCTCGTGTGAGTTACGGACTGCAAGACGGTGCGACATTCACAAATGTGAAGCACTGAATACCTGCAAATAATCAGTTTTATTGCCAGTTTTCTTCAGACAAGTCAGGAGGTATATCAATCAATCAATCAATCAATTTTTTTATATAGCGCCAAATCACAACAAACAGTTGCCCCAAGGCGCTTTATATTGTAAGGCAAAGCCATACAATAATTATGTAAAACCCCAACGGTTAAAGATGACCTGAAAGTTCAGCTACAATTTTCCAGAAGGTACATCTGAGATGCAAGCAGAAATTTGATGTTTTGGTAAAAGAAAACCCTTCTCTATGCCACTTCATCATGAAGCTCTATAACTGGGGATACAAAATGGAAAACATCTACTGTACACAGTTTCTCCAATTACAGCCACATAAGCCTATAAATGTCTTCTGGGTGTCTTGGTGGCTTTCCTCACTCTTCTCCTTCTTGCACAGTCACTCAAGTTTTTGTTAACTGTCTACTCCATACAAATTTACCATTGAGTGCCATACTGTTTGTATTTCCTCATAATATGCTATTTCACAGTTGTGAATCTTGCACCATCTCACGGTCCAAACAACGGTGGAAACAAACTTTGTGAATTATGGACAACAACAAACTGAACTCGCTGAATCAATGCCATCCACATACTCACTAGCTATTGTTTACATGCACTGTGAGATGCCGGAACTCTGCTGATGCCGCAGTGCATTCTGGGAAGCACAGGGGGCCACCAAGGGGAAGTACTTATTCAAAACATTAGGTGACTTGGAAATGTTCATGTATCCATCCCCTGACTTATCTGAAGAAAATTGCCAATAAAACTGATTATTGACAGGTATTATACCAAAGCATTCCATTACTTATGCAACCCATCATTTTGGATTTTATATTTTTAATGAATTTATATCAAGTTGTAGAGATTTGCTTTCAGTCCGAGTTTAAGGAAGATAAATTTTGAGTTGTTTTTTTTTTTTTTTTTAAATGGCATAAACAAATTAAAATGTGTGAAATACCAAGTGTTCCAATATTTTTAGATGGCACTGTATGTTTAACAATTTAAGAAGTTAGTGTTGCATTTCTGCTGTCTTTGTAAAAGATATTTAGCCTCTGTGATTTTATTTTTATTTAGGCATATTGGCCTCTCTTCATTGGCTTCCTGTTAATTCTAGAATAGAATTTAAAATTCTTCTTCTTACTTATAAGGTTTTGAATAATCAGGTCCCATCTTATCTTAGGGACCTCATAGTACCATATCACCCCAATAGAGCGCTTCGCTCTCAGACTGCAGGCTTACTTGTAGTTCCTAGGGTTTGTAAGAGTAGAATGGGAGGCAGAGCCTTCAGCTTTCAGGCTCCTCTCCTGTGGAACCAGCTCCCAATTCAGATCAGGGAGACAGACACCATCTCTACTTTTAAGATTAGGCTTAAAACTTTCCTTTTTGCTAAAGCTTATAGTTAGGGCTGGATCAGGTGACCCTGAACCATCCCTTAGTTATGCTGCTATAGACTTAGACTGCTGGGGGGTTCCCATGACGCACTGAGTGTTTCTTTCTCTTTTTGCTCTGTATGCACCACTCTGCATTTAATCATTAGTAATTGATCTCTGCTCTCTTCCACAGCATGTCTTTTTCCTGATTCTCTCCCCTCAGCCCCAACCAGTCCCAGCAGAAGACTGCCCCTCCCTGAGCCTGGTTCTGCTGGAGGTTTCTTCCTGTTAAAAGGGAGTTTTTCCTTCTCACTGTCGCCACGTGCTTGCTCACAGGGGGTCGTTTTGACCGTTGGGGTTTTTCCGTAATTACTGTATGGCTTTTGCCTTACAATATAAAGCGCCTTGGGGCAACTGTTTGTTGTGATTTGGTGCTATATAAATAAAACTGATTGAATTGATTGATAGGAAAAAAAGTGACGTTTGTCAGCTGTTAATACACCACACTGTTTTATAACTTCAGATGTTTCATATCTTAGGTTTTTTTTAATTATACTGGAAATTCTAGTAGAGAAAAATAAATGTTTCATGCTTCACTACTTGTTGAACAAAAACTGATTTGCACTTTACTCTTCTTGACACAAAATCTGCTAATTTCACTGTTTACAGAATTTGACTGCATTTTGTATTTGCCTTTACTTTCTGTTAGGGAATTCCTAGAGATTGTTCTTCACAATATTTCAGTTTGTAAACAATTGTTTTGTTAATATGCACTGAAACTGCTTATTAAATGCAGGATTCTGTATGATAACTTGACTGCTGTCTTATATTGTTTAATGACATAGGACCATCTACCAAAATGTTATGTCAAGTGTTTAATTGCTTTAAATAAATGCTAAAAAACTTGGTTGCTTGATATGGACCTAACCAGAGTAAATAATTAATATGTAGTAGTATTTGAGATAAGTTATTTAACGTGATTATGTAAGTCTAAAGCAAGAGAGTTGTGTACCAACCATGTAATGCAGTTAAGTTACATCTAGCCAATACACACATCTACAAGTAGTAAGTCCCTTCGGCTGCTCCCTTGTTTGCACTTGGGGCCGCCACAGCAAATCCAAGGTGGATCTGCATGTTGACTTGGCACAGGTTTTACGCCGGATGCCCTTCCTGATGCAACTCCACATTACATGGAGAAATGTGGCAGGGGTGGGATTTGAACCCGGAAACTTCTGCAGAGAAACCAAGCGCATTAACCACTTGGCTACCATGAACTGGATTGATTCCATACTATGAAACTAAGTATCTTAACAGTTACTTAAAGCAGTTGTGTGGGAACCACACAAGTGCTGGGTGTTTGGGAAATGAGCTGCACGTTTATCAGCAGTACTGGTGCTTGCTGTTACAACATACAATCTGGAGTGTTAATTTTTGTAAGTGCATTTCTGTTTTTAAAGAATAGTTCACCCAAAAATGATTATCACTTACACCCATTTAATTTTGCACTTTATTTTAATGTTGTATTTTATTTTCCTATCTAATTTGTGTTTTATATTTTGTTTATTTATGTATTTTTTTTAAGGTTATGGAAAATGGTGCTACTTGTTAAAATAAAAGTTATAAATTTTCACTTGAGTATTGTTTTTATATTAATAAAGATAATTAATCTTTAAATTACATTCTCAGTTGGTTCTCATATTTCTCAAATACTGCTATCATTCTCATATATAGCTTCAGTAAGACATTTAAGAGAAATAAACAAGACACGGAAGAGACATTGGACAGACAATGATAAGATCTCTTTCAGGGCTCATATTTCTCAGATTTGTCTCCTAAAAGTTTCAGATTCATCATCCTTTCATCATTCAAGCAGAATCTGGCGATTTCATGAATGCCGCCATTGACACAAGTTTAACCAATCAGAAAAAAAAAACCCGGATTGCTTACGGAGCTGCTGTGATGTCACATGGGCACAGAAATCCACAGGTGGCCAACCGGCACTGGTGTAAAAGTCCTCTCTCTCTCCCTCACTTTCTCTGTCTCTCACGCTCTCCGTCTCTCTCTTGCTCTCTCTCTCTCCCTCTCCCTCTCTCTCCCTCACTTTCTCTGTCTCTCACGCTCTCCGTCTCTCTCTTGCTCTCTCTCTCTCCCTCCCCTCTCTCCCTCACTTTCTCTGTCTCTCACGCTCTCTGTCTCTCTCTTGCTCTCTCTCTCCCTCCCCTCTCTCACTCTCTCCTCTCCCTCACTTTCTCTCTCTGTCTCTCACCTCTCCCGTCTCCTCGCTCTCTGCTCTCTCTCTCTCTTCCCTCCTCCTCTCCTCACTCTCTCTCTCCCTCACTTTCTCTGTCTCTCACTCTCTCCGTCTCTCTCTTGCTCTCTCTCTCTTCTCTCCCTCCTCCCCTCTCTCCCTCACTCACTTTCTCTGTCTCTCACGCTCTCTGTCTCTCTCTTGCTCTCTCTCTCTCCCTCCCTCCCCTCTCTCTCTCTCTCTCTCTCTCCCTCCTTTCTCTGTCTCTCACGCTCTCTGTCTCTCTCTTGCTCTCTCCTCTCCCTCCCCTCTCTCACTCTCTCTCATCCCTCACTTTCTCTGTCTCTCACCCCTCTCCATCGCTCTCTTTGCTCTCTCTCTCCCTCCCCTCCCTCTCTCCCTCACTTTCTCTGTCTCTCACGCTCTCTGTCTCTCTCTTGCTCTCTCTCTCTCCCTCCCCTCTCTCACTCTCTCCCTCACTTTCTCTGTCTCTCACGCTCTCCGTCTCTCTCTTGCTCTCTCTCTCTCCCTCCCCTCTCTCCCTCACTTTCTCTGTCTCTCACGCTCTCCGTCTCTCTCTTGCTCATCTCTCTCGCTGTCCCTCGCTCTCTCTGTCTCAAGGAGGGAGATAGAGTGAGAGGACTTTTCCATCAGCGCCTGTCTGCCACCTGTGGCTTTCTGTGCTCATGTGAGGTCACACATCGCTGTTAAAGCAGCCAACATGGCTGCCTGCTGGTGGCTTTAGACCAGCCACACAAAAAGGCTCTCAACTTTAACATAAATGATCACACATGCCTACAACTTTTCAGATGGGCTGTCAATATCATAATCTAACAACCCAATCATAAATTATCAGTGGGTTTTCTCTTCCATTAAAACCTTTCAAGGGTGTTTGGGAAATGACCTGCAAACACAATGCCCAGCATTGATGTCAAGTCAAGGAAACCAACTTTACCCATTATACAATCCAAGGGTACTGCTGTATTGGCACAGGTTTCCAACACGGGAACAACATGATAGCATGTACCATTTGTTACACTATCTTGCAGCAAAGAAAAACCTGCACCTTTAAATTATCTTTCTAATGTAGAGAGGTGAACTGTGTCCAGTTGAAGTTCACTAGATGCTCCATATAGTTTAGTCCTAGACAAATTGTTTTCCTGACAGAAACTATCATCCTTAGTCAGCCATGTGAAAAATTCAGCTATGGCATTCCCTGGCTTTATGGTTTGTGAAATAACAGGAATAGACTGCACAAGTTTGACTGCATGGATCATCTGCATAGGTATATTTTGAGTGCCATGTATGAGCCTTAACAAATAGCCATTCTTGTCCTCAAAATGGAAACATGAATGAGTCCATAATGGACCAAGGGCCCTGACACTGTCTGCTAGGTGCACAAGAAGGTGTACATTTGCATTTTTGTATCGGTCACGATAGAGATAAGCCATTTGAGAACAGAAGTTCCACAGTAGTTCCTCTGCATGATCAATCTGTTCAATTGATACAGATTCCATCAACAAAATGAAAATGGCTTCACTTAGCAGAAGAAAATGACTGTAGTACAACGTGGAGAGAATACCATGGAAAACAACAGGTCCATAGAAGAGCAACAGATCCTGATATTCTGATGCTTTAAAAAAACATTCTGTGAGATGCCACTGATTGAGGATATCGAGTTGAGGATGGAGGAGAGATATCCTGAAATCGGCTCTCAATGTCTTTGGCATTTTTTGCCATGCTGAAGGGCTGACGAGAAAACTGTAGAAAACCATAGAACCATCAAAAGGCACATGACTCTGAGAAGGACTGCGTGCATGTAATCTATGCCAGTGCCTTTGATAAGGTTATAACTTCTGAGTTTGCTAAGCCAATAGGGACCCTTCACCCCTTTAACAGTGGTTTTGGTCTCATTTGCAATTTTCATATGAAGAGCAAACTTTTCATTTGTGTGTAGGGGCTCTTTTGGATCTCTATGTTGGTATAGAAATGCATGAACATGTCCCCTTTCCCCTGTCCTCACAGTCTCTCCTGGCTGTTTACATTTATGACATCCATATTTCCCATTGTATTGCACTGAATTAAGGACTAATGCTTTAGCAGGCAGGTTCAGCAGTCAACACTGCAGGTTGCAAAGAATTCCATTTACTGCAAGATTACTCAATGTGTCACTTGGTGGTTTAAGAAATGTAACCATGGATGGTTTTGAATCCCCATACCAAAGTCCAGGAAATATCATATTCTCTCTTTTTGTGCGTTCCATGCGTCCCACCAAATTTGAATGACCCAATTCATTGATGATGCAATAAAAAGGCCACCGTAAAAACTTAGATGATTTGAAAATAGGAACCCCATCTGTGTTCCAAGTAAGTGAGATGTTTTTAGGGTCACTAAGAGGACCACCCCCATCCACAAGCTGTTTGTAAACTTCTCCATCATATATATCTTGAATGTTGTGTGGATCTTTCTTCTTCCTGCTTAATCTAAAGTTAAGCTTCTCCAGAAAACATGGCTTGAGAAACAGTGACCTCATTTGAGCCTCATTTGGAACCTCTATGAAGGATGAGGAACTTTCTTCTGACACACTGGTCCCACAAGACAGACATTCTAATTGCTCATCTTCTAATGACCCAAAACATTTACCGTAATATTTATGCAGTACAATGAGGGATGATGCAGAGTGGGAGAAAAAAAAGTCTTTGAACTTCTGTAGACTATTTAAGCAGTCTGTATTCAGACTATTGGGACAAAGCAACTTGAATATTTTAAGCAGATCACTAAGGGCCTTATCAGTTACTTTATGACAGTTTCTGTAAGCCATAATGATCAAAAAGCATTCTGCCACAGTTACTGATACACTGTCATATAATGGTTTGTCTGTTGTGTCCTTGAAATTTGAGTCTTCTGCACAGTCCTCACTCAAACCCTCTTCAAATCCCTCATTGAACATATGTCCATCATCATAAGTCCAATCCCCCTCATCACAGAGAGCATACTCAAATGACTGAGATGGATCATACTCAGCATTGCCATGTAGTTCAGTTGTTAGGCCATTGAGAGGATCTCTGAAGGCTGATCCTGAAGATAGTTCTTCATTTTCTTTGATAGAGTCAACAGTTGAAACACTCTCTTGTGCTTCCTTGTGCTGGTTAAAGAAAAATACGATAAAAATCATTAAAGGTTAAAAAACAAACAAACAAGCAAACAAAAAACTAGAATTACCACATTGTGGTTGTATGCCTCCACGCATCAATGTAGTTGCAGGCTCCAGCCAAGTTTGTTTACACCAGTGTGTCCAAGTGAACATGTATATCAATTCTGAAGCCATTCCCTAATGGTGTTACTGAGATATCATGTTCACAAGGCCAAGTGTGGTTTGTGAGGTCACAGTGACCTTTGGCCCCCAAAACCTAATCAGTTCATCCTTGCATCCAAGTGAACATATGTACCAAATTTGAAGCCTTTAGCTGAAGGCGCTACTGAAATATCACATTGAGGTCACTGTAACCTTGACCTTTGGCCAGCAAAACCTAATTAGTTCATCTTTGCATCCAAGTGAACATGTATATCAAAATATGACGCCATTAGAGATATCGCGCTTACAAAGCCAACTATCAATCAATCAATCAATCAATCAATTTTTTTATATAGCGCCAAATCACAACAAACAGTTGCCCCAAGGCGCTTTATATTGTAAGGCAAGGCCATACAATAATTATGTAAAACCCCAACGGTCAAAACGACCCCCTGTGAGCAAGCACTTTTTTTTTTTTGACATTTGTGAGGTCACTGTAACCTTGACCTTTGGCCACCAAAACTGAGATATCATGTTCACAAGGCCAAGTGTGGTTTGTGAGGTCACAGTGACCTTTGGCCCCCAAAACCTAATCAGTTCATCCTTGCATCCGAGTGACCATGTATACCAAATGTGAAGCCATTAGCTGAAGGCATTAGTGAGATATCTCGCTGACAAGAATTCAGATGGATGACGGACAAGTCGAAAAACTAATGCCTCTGGCCACGCCTACCACCGGCACAGAGGCATAAAAAAAAAGAAAAGAAATCTTGTCACAAAGCAAAACCTACATCCTTGCAGGCTGTATATCCCTTTATTACACTCAAATGATTGTCATATTTTAGCAGGATGTGCTCAGTGACAAAATATCCTGCACATCCATTAGACAGACAGAGTGGACCTGACAGGTGCTGAGAGGCTTGATGCTCCAGAGTGAGTGTGATACATCCTGCATGGACACCTGGAGGTTGGATGTGTTCCCCTTGAAATGCAGGGTTTTGGACTCCTCCAAGAGCCTCCCATGTGTTCTGCTGCTACCTCCTGACACAGAAGAGGACTCACATCAATGGTTCACATACTTTTCTGCATCAGGACTGTTGAAAATACTGAGTTGCATTTTGTGTAAATTACATTTTTCATCAATTAGCAAAGAACAGAATTTTGGGGGGTTTCTTTCTTGCAAGAAACTCAAAAGATGTAAAAAGAGACATGTAAAACACAAGAAGCTGACATAAACTGAACACATTATACAGCTAATGGGAAGCACATTCTTTTTTTAACCATATCCTGAACACATTGTAGTAATTTCTGTTGACATCGCTCTCTGTGTTTGTGATAGCACGTAATCCACAGTGTTGAATGTAACAACACAGATAAGTTGTGGGAGCTCTGGTGACAAGGTTTGAAAGAATACCTGTGCTACAGGCTGACAGTGACAGAATGCCAATAATGAGTAGAATGACATATATTACAGAATCATGGCCTTATATTATTAACAGCCTTCATTTAAAACTGAAAGGTCCAAAGACCATTAATTACACATGCTGAGATAACTCACATTTCATTCTTCACACGTGCTACTGTAATCAGGATCATAGAAAACAATATTATCATGCTTGGTTTGACCACCTGGGGACTGCATTCGACCTCTCGGGCCAGTGATTCTCAATCAGAACTAAGTGTGTTCAGGAGATGCCTCTCCTCTGCATGTGGGACTGAGCCAGGACAGGCCAGACATCTGAGAAGATGGCTTTTGAACATAAAACACATTTAATAACTTAGCCAAATATTGATGATCAGTCTCCACATGAACATCGGTGGCTGCAGGGAGGAAAATAAATAAGGTATTAAATGATATCTGCTGCAGGTTTGCTACAACACACCTATGCCAGGCTACTCACCACATGTACAGTCCTTGTTGGTGGTTTCTTTGGATCTTCTTCATTACCAGTCTTTCTCCATCTTTTTCCAGATTTTCGTCTGGTCATTTTGACACTCGAATACTATATAAATACAGACACAACTTGCTGAAATATACAGTGGAACCTTTTGTAAAAGTAAAATGATATTATGATGAATCAGCGTTTGTTCAGCAGTAGAGGTTTCGTCATCTCTTCAGCTCTTTCATAAACAGAAAATGCATTTTCTCGCATGCTTAAATTTTATTTTGTTCTGTTTTCAATTTTGCCTGTTCATTTCTTTATTGTGGGTAAGGTAGTCTTTTAACAGCCTTTCTTTGTCTAAGATGACAATTATTTATTACATTCTACTTTTAAATTTCCTGCTCAAATCAAACTGTCCCGTCGTGAACACAAATCTACCATCGAATACAGTCACACTAGAAACAAAACATGGCAAACACAATATATAAAAACATACTACCCAGATTTTAGCTACATCCCAGTGTGACACATTCACACAATAATACAAAATTTCTTTTTATTTTCAAATAACAACAACAAGGGAAAATAAATGCAAAAAGGCAAAAGTAGGTACAAAAGCATATGTTTTGAGACTGAGGAGCCCTTGTCCTTCTAAACCTGATCCAAAAAGAGGTGCAGTGGGTCAATTCCTGTGACGGACCTCCATAAAAATGAAACATTTAGTTTGCTGTTCTGGGGCCAATATTCACAGGATGGGCAGTGTGGTTTTCTTTCCCAGTTAAGTTCTGAAGTGATTCATAATGTTTTTCACTGTTTAACCAGAACTTTTGTTCAGCTGTAAAATTTGAAAAAATGCTTGAAGATTTTATTGTTTGGGTTCTCTTGTCCATCTGGATGAAGAAGGGGCAGCATCTGTTGATTCTGTGGCAAATAATTCAGTAAGATGTCTGTCCAGGCTTCACAAGAATGCTTTGAGCTGTTAGAAATGAATTCAAGAGTACTTGGGGTTTGACATCTCCTGGCACCGGTGGGCTATGAAAAACAACTTGATGTCACTTTGACATGCTCCAGGATCGGGAATGCCACTTCAAGGCACTTTGTGAAAGGGGGAAGGTGAAACAGATTTGCTTCTGTTTGAATTCTCACAGTATTCCAGCGACACTAAATTGAAAGATATAAAACAGAGTTGCAGTGTTTTGCACAGGGTAATATGAAAACAGGAAACCCTGGTTCTAATGGCAGCTTAAAAAGTGAACTTTTTATGAGGTTATAAATGAATTCCTTTCAGAAATATCACACAATATATGGACATTTAGCTGTTTAAAACCAGGCAACTCTCTGCCCTAAAATAATCAATCTTTTGCTTTTCATTTGCTGTGCTTGTTAAAGATGAAACAACATCCAGTTTGTCCTTGATGCTCCAGTAAGCAGCAACAGTAAAAAAAAAAAAAAAAAAAAAAAAATCTTGATGGCAAGTGCCACTGTAGTAGAACATATGCTTGCACAAAGTCTTCTGGCCAGAGTTGTGGAGTTTCACCAACCTCGGATTCAGTGGGCTCACACACAATCAGCCAAAACACACACACACACAAACACACACACACCTACGGACAATTTAAAGTTTCCAGTTCACCTAACCTGCATGTCACTGGATGTGAGAGGAAGCTGGAGCATCCGGAGAACCCACACAAACACGGGAGAACATGAAAACGCCACAGGTGGGAATTGATCCAATGACCTTGCTTTGACACAGCAGTCCTAACCACTAAACCACTGTGCTGCAGTTCTTAACAACAGCAAACCAACATTTCTGACATCCACTAAGCCGGATCCAGATCACCTCCAAAATTCACTAGAGTCTTCCACGTCCTCCTATCTATCTGTGGTGACAGTTTGGTGAGAATTTGTTTAGTAGTTTTGATGTAATCCTGCTAGCAGACGGACAAATACATAAATGCCAATGATATTATTATGTCCTTGGCAAATGGAAATATTGCAAATAATAATAATAATAATAATATATTAATATATATATTTCAAAGTAGTCAATTGTGATGAATAGTATTATTAATATTATCATTATATGCAAAAACTGTTTTAAAATGTCTTAAAAAGTGGACTTTTAAGGGGTTTGGGTGAATCTGTCCTTACACAGTTTGTGTTTGAACTGCAGATACAGACATGAGTAGAAAGAGAGTTAGTTGATTTTGTGAAGGCTTTGCATCCATCCATCCATCCATCCATCCATCCATCCATCCATCCATCCATCCATCCATCCATCCATCCATCAATCCATCTGTCTGAGTTCACCATAAGTCCTGTCCAATTACTGCCAGTCTTTAAATTCACAGGGAACATTCTTGAGACACAGACCTTGGACAAGCTCAGAGATGGCTAACCTTGACCTATTTTAAGAGGTTATTCTGTTTCATTGTTCCTTTTTTTTTTGAGTGGCAGGGCTCACAGGTAATCAAAGAAGAGCGTGACATCAGTCACAGGTTCCTGTAAAGCCACAGTCACATGGCACTAACGAAGGACACCAAAGTCAAAACACAACAAGAAATCTGGACTTACGTTACTTTTGGAGACATCATTTAACTGTCGTCCAGGTTCGTTTCTGTAGCTGGCACTGGTCAGAATTTTCAAACTGTTGAAAAATGTGAACAAGTCCCGACAACAACCTCAATTTGTCTGTTTTCTGTTCTGCTTTCTGTGTTGACGGTTCCTCTTCGTTAGCGTAGTTCCCATACTGTCAGCATTCTGTTTTATTGTCTTCCAGCTGGAACGTTCCAGCCACAGACAGCATGCGAATGTGCGTTTTATGTGCACATTGTTTTTGTGAAGACAGACCTGTTGTCAAGACAACTCTTGCAGCACCAGGTGCTGTGGAGAGTGCACCTTGGCTGCAGAAATGATCACAGGCTGGCACTCAGTCTGATACCCTCTGTCAAGGGTGAGCAGCAGTGAGCAGTGAGCAGTGAGTGAGCAGCTGACGGTTGGCATTTCTGCTGATGGCATTCCTGCTGTATTTCTGAGCTGAACTGGATTATTACAGCCCGTGGCCATGCTGGAGTCCATCATCCAGTCCCGTGGCAACGTTACAGACCCACCCAGGCCCACTGATCCTTGGAGGTGGACAACCAAGGCTCGAGGCTGCGTCAGAGTTATTCCAAACAGTCCTGCGGTGTCAGCAGCTGCAACATCCTGGACCACGGCTTCTGCTAAGGTTGTTTGGATCTACAGTAGGGTCTTTAATTCATCTTTAATCTAGACCTACTACGCTGCGAAAGCAGTATGGCCACAAAAACTCTGCAAAAAAGATGTGGAGGAAACAAAAGGAGTCCATAAACATGTTGTCCAGAGAAATGGCCTCTTTGTCAAAGCAAAACCACATTATTGCAGAACCCCTGGGAGAAATTAAACAGTTAAAATGTCAGAACTCTGAGCAAGAACAAAAAAATTCATATCTGTAAAATCAGTTGTCTGACCACTGACTTTTGAATGATGTCATCATCTCCAGACTAAAAATTAAACCAAGGAACTACAAGCTGTTACAGGACTTAGTTCTGATGATGGTGGACACAAGGAAACCACGGGGGAGCAGGTGACTGTATTTCTCAATAGTAAACACATTGTCATTAATAAGGAAAATATCGTAGCATGTCATAGTTTGCCGACCCGTGATAAGACATCCACTCCAGTCATTATCATCCATTTTGCAAACAGAAGGCAGGAAATTAAATTACTCAAACAGGGAAGGAAGCTGAAAGGCACAGATGTTTATATAAACAAGCATCTTACCAGGAATAATGCAGATATTGCCAGGAAAACTAGGCTACTTAAAAAACCAGGGCAAAATTCAGTCAGTCTGGGTCACAAACTGTGAGGTTTTCAAACCAAACAATGCACTTGAAAATGCCAGAGGTCTGCGCATCAAGAATTTGATTCAGAATGTGTTGAGTAAGGATGTTTTATCCACTAAGGGACAAATCTTGAGAAATTGTGTGCCATAGTTTTACACCGTGTAGTTAGATTTAACTGCATTTTTGGATTGTGGATTACAGTTCTTTTGAGATGGCAAGTGAGTCTTCAAAATTTACTCGCCGTATAACTGAGATGATACACGGTTATGAGAGTTTGGAACTACAACCTTTTCAGCACACTGAGCATCATAGACAGGATCTGGAATATGAGACAGGATGGGAAATGATCAATAATCCACTCTAACAGTTGGAGTCTGTACAAACATTTTGGCAGTATCAAAGATTATTTAAAACAATTTTTTCATCCTTTTAGTATAATTGCCATAACAGAAACTTGGCTTATAGAGGGCGATGATACAAACTACGAACTGGAGGGTTATGAATTCAATCATCTGAATAGACAAAATAGAGGAGGGGGAGTGGCTTTGTGTGTTGACAAAAGGCTTAACTACAAAATGAAAGATCAAATGACAATGGCTGCGGAAAATCTTCTGGAATGCATCACAACCGAAATATGTATGGAAAAGGTAAAATATAATTATTAGCTGCATATACAGAGCTCCTGGCTCTAAAAGTGAAGAGGTTCAAAATTGGAGAGAGAAGTTTTTTCAAAGATGTGAAATAAACGAGTATTTGTCTGTAGAGATATAAACATTGATCTATTAAACCCATATCAGCATAAAGTGACAGAGGATGTCATGAATGCCATGTACACTATACAACCCCAATTCCAATGAATTTGGGACTTTGTGTAAAATGTAAATAAAAACAGAATACAATGATTTCCAAATCCTCTTCAACCTATATTCAATTGAATACACCACAAAGACAAGATATTTAATGTTCAAACTGATAAACTTTATTGTTTTTGTGCAGATATTTGCTCATTTTGAAATGGATGCCTGCAACAGGTTTCTAAAAAGCTGGGACAGTGGTATGTTTCCCACTGTGTTACATCACTTTTCCTTCTAACAACACTCAATAAACGTTTGGGAACTGAGGACACTAATTGCTGAAGCTTTGTAGGTGGAATTCTTTCCCATTCTTGCTTGATGTACGACTTCAGTCGTTCAACAGTCCGGGGTCTCTGTTGTCGTATTTTGCGCTTCATAATGCGCCACACATTTTCAATGGGCAACAGGTCTGGACTGCAGGCAGGCCAGTCTAGTACCAGCACTCTTTTACTATGAAGCCACGCTGTTGTAACACGTGCAGAATGTGTCTTGGCATTGTCTTGCTGAAATAAGCAGGGACGTCCCTGAAAAAGACGTTGCTTGGATGGCAGCATGTGTTGCTCCAAAACCTGGATGTACCTTTCAGCATTGATGGTGACATCACAGATGTGTAAGCAGGCTTGGGGAGTAACGGAATACATGTAACGGCATTACGTAATTAGGATACAAAAAAAGGTAACTGTATTCCGCTATGTTACAGAAAAAAAGACATATTCAGATTACAGGTATATTTAATAAAAATGGGGATTAGTTTGCAGGATTACAATTTTAATGCATTTTATGATATTATCTGTATATAATATATATTTTTTTCTTTGAAACAAAAATGTCCCTTCATGGACAGCGACATGACGTCTCCTATCCAGCAAAATATTGATGAAGTACCTGGATGTTAATGCATTTTCAATGGAGATTCGTGACTGAACACACTCTGAAAAATGCTTGCAAAATATGTGTTAAAATCCCATTTTGACCTGGATATCAAGCCAGTAAAATTAAATTATATTAAATTATGTCAGGAAAGTATTAAACTTACTCACACACACACACATTCCCAAATATTAGTGTTGAAAGTTACACGCAGTGGTGGGCACAGATAACCAAAAAATTAACTACGATAACAGATAATAAGATAACTGAAAATTTATCTTTGATAAAGATAAACCGATAAACCAAAATGTATCGGAACTTACAGATAATTGATAACCGATAAATTCCGGTGTTGTCTATAGGACATGTGCAGTTACTAAACAGCTGAAATTGATTTTTAACACAATCGCTTTTGAAAGCATCAAAAGCAGTAAAAGACCTAAAGCGTAAGCAAGAATGTTTGACCACACTGCCCCCTGCAGGAAGCATCACAGACAAATCATTAGAGCACCCACGAAACCAACTCTTTACTAATTATAATCACTTTTCTTTCAACATTCTGTCCCTGCTGGAAGCTCTTGTTTACAACAGTGCTCCCACCACAGAGGCACAGCGAGAGCAGCCATAAGACCAGCTCTCTATCAATTTCATGACCTCCGGTCAGGCGGAGGTCGTGAAAAATAAAGTCATACTAACTTATGGTTTTTTGAAAATACTGATAGAATAACTCCATTAATGTCAATTCTGTCATTTGTACCAAGTTAAAATATAACATATATCTTTTAATGTTGAATAAGGCACTAATTCTGAGGTTTTGTAACAAACACAGACCGCAAAGCATTCTGGGTAAAAGTGCTAAACAGTGATTGGTTCAGTAATCATTATGTAAACCAACACATTAATGTGATGTGTGTCGTGTGTTGGTTTAAAGATAAATGTGCTTTTGTAAAATATTCCATTTTTATTTGTAAAAACAGGCATTTTTACGGAGCCCTGGAAGTGTCATCGCAATTGCATGTTTTAAAACTTTTATGATGTTGTAAAACGTGCACTCAGTATTAGTAAGTAAGTAAGTAAATTTATATATATAGTGCCTTTCACAGACATAAGGCCATGTACACACGTTGTCCGGTATTTGTAAAACCGAATATCTTACCCTTTCAGTTTGGGGAAAAAACTTCATCCACACTACGTCGTTTAAAAAAAAAAAAATCCATCCACATCGAACCATATAAATGTGTTGTAATTAGTCTGCCAAACCTTTGGGTGGCGGTACTGATTAAAATTCTATCCAATCAGGAGCCTTATTCTCTTGTCATCACTTCCACAAAAACTAAAAACATGGCGGCAACCTCGTTCGTGTGGACCAATAAGGAGTCGGAATTACTTCTAAGTGTAGTTTTAGAATACAAAGTTAACAAATATATGCACACAAAAAGCGCCTGGACAATGGACAATACCAACACTTTGAGAGCAGCCATGTACCTTAAAAATTAGCAAATTACTTTAAAACGAAAACATATATCTGATATTTTCACTTTATAAACTTCAGACATGACAATAATTTTAAATAACTTGTCCAAAATGAGTGGTTAAAATTTGAACCATAAGTTAAACATGTATGCCTCTGGATGACTTGGTGACATTGTGATTATATTAGTATGGTGTTAAAGGAAATGCCTTTTTTTTTTGGTCACCAGTTCTCCTTTGCTTACAGAGGATAGAGTGGTTTCTGTTTGCAGAGGGTAGAACAAAGAGGGTAGAACATGCCTGTTAGGAAACTTTTAACAGGTAGGTCTCAACAGCTTTAACAGTTTTTAAAATGTTTTTCACTGTTCAGCTTAGTTTAGTACGTTATCGGTCTAAAAGTTATCGGACGGTAGTTCATCGGAAGATAATTAGTCCGATGATGGTTTTTAAATTTATCTAAAAAGATAATCCGATAATGAAAACATTATCTTCGATAATTATCTGTTAGCGGATTATTGGAAGTGTGCCCACCACTGGTTACACAGGTCTGTGCTGTTCAAGCTGCTGAGCTGAGGCGTCCTGCAGCAGCTGTGTTGAATGCAGCGCAGCTCCTAAAACCATTACAATACATTTATGGGTGATTCTTAGACTACGGGCACTTTTATGTCCTTTGAACTTATTTCATGAAAAAAGAAAAAAGGGGAAATTTCACACTTTTATAGTTATCTTTACAATGAAAGTGTTTTAAGAAATTTGTTCTAGTAGTCTATGATGACTTTTTCACCTTTTTTCAGCATCATTATATGCAAATATTGTCGTTTTGTGCTTGTCCCACACCCAGACTTTTTATCTTCAATGATAAAAATGTGTTATATGGCTGGGGGGGCCTGGCTGCCGGTTTGTTTCTGTCTTTTGGTTTTCCTCCCAGGTGGCGTGCGTTTGGGACTGAGTGGCTGTGTTGCTGAGGCTGTCAGGACCTCACCCTGATCACCTGCGACTCGTCAGGACTCACAGCTGTGGTGCATCTGGATGGATTGGAACATGTTGGCATTAAGACTGGAGTGCACAGTGTGTGTTTGCCAGAGACTCGACCTTGTGACCAGACGGGTGAGATCGTCGTCTCGGGAGCCATCTCATCAGCAGCGGATGCTGAGAACGTCCAGGTTTGATGCACAGTCTGTGAAAGAGGAGGGGGTGAGGTTTCACGCTCGTCAGCACACTTCCTGAGGTACGTTAGATTTTGTGACTAACAGTTATACAGTCAGTAAATGTGGTGTCCCTCACACCTTATTGTATTGAGCTGTTTGTTAGTCATGTATCAGCTTCCACTGCAGTGGAGTTTTGTGAACTGGATGTTCCATGCCTGCAGGTTGGGAAGCTGATCAGTAATCAAGCCAGGAAGTGTTTGCTGTTTGTACACCTTTAAGTGTTCTGTGTGTAGAGTGTGGACTCACATAATGGTTCCTTCTTTCACAGACTCGGTTGTTGCAGCCACCTGGGGGGTGTCGGCGGGGTCCCTGGGTCCGAAACAGCTTCTGGCTCCGGACCGTTAGCGCTGCTGGGTGCGCACCACGCCAGGCCGCACCTTTTTGTTATTATATTATCACTGTTATGTATTAAATTCAGTTAGCCTTTGTACCGTGCTCTGCTTATTTCATACTGGGTCCTTCAAATGCTGGTCGGTTCTCCGAGCTGCGTCCGACACATAAAATGAATAGTAAAAAAACATTTTTTGTAATGTTTTAAAATATCATTGAATAAAATATCAGTAAAATAATCAAAACATAATTGGGGTATTCAATGTCATAAAACTGTTGTGATTTTTTAAACCAAATGTAGTTGTCCCACACTATTGCCGTAATTTCCACCACAACACTGTAATGTCCCTTTAAAAAGTTTGTATGAGAGATTGTTTGGGTAGTTTCTATGGAGATAAACAGTGACATCAGAGCACATGTCTGACATTGAGGGAATTTTGACTTCATCCATCAACTTTTGAAGAAAAGCCAAGGTAAATATCACTTGAAATGAAAATATTTTTATTGTATGTAATTTCCAAACATGCCGTAACATCAACTCAGTTTGTAAATTAGTTGTTTTTTTTTAATGCACAGAGATGTATTTTGCATGCACAAAATGCTAGAGACCATTTCTGTTCATTCCTGTTCCGGAGCACAGCGGTGTTTTTCTGTATCTGTTAGCTGTTTAATCTGCGCAGTTAGATTGATCTAGTTATCTAGATTACGATTTGTTTCCCAGTGTAATCTTTACGTGCCTTAACTAAAGCACTCCTTCTGCTGAATCACCTCTAAATTATTTACACATTATTCACTTTGCGTGTTTTTAGGAATCCGCTAGCTTAGCGTAGCTACTAGCTCTTAGCCGATTTAGCATGGCGGCTTCTCCTGTCTCTCCCGCACTTTTCTGCTCTGGGTGTGAAATGTTTAGTTATTCCTCGGCCTCCTTTAGCAGTAATGGTACTTGTAATAAGTGTAGCTTATTCGTAGCTTGGAGGCCAGGCTGGGCGAATTGGAGACTCGGCTCCGCACCGTGGAAAATTCTACAGCTAGCCAGGCCCCTGTAGTCGGTGCGGACCAAGGTAGCTTAGCCGCCGTTAGTTCCCCCCTGGCAGATCCCTAGCAGCCGGGAAAGCAGGCCGACTGGGTGACTGTGAGGAGGAAGCGTAGCCCTAAACAGAAGCCCCGTGTACACCGCCAACCCGTTCACATCTCTAACCGTTTTTCCCCACTCGACGACACACCCGCCGAGGATCAAACTGTGGTTATTGGCGACTCTGTTTTGAGAAATGTGAAGTTAGCGACACCAGCAACCATAGTCAATTGTCTTCCGGGGGCCAGAGCAGGCGACATTGAAGGAAATTTGAAACTGCTGGCTAAGGCTAAGCGTAAATTTGGTAAGATTGTAATTCACGTCGGCAGTAATGACACCCGGTTACGCCAATCGGAGGTCACTAAAATTAACATTAAATCGGTGTGTAACTTTGCAAAAACAATGTCGGACTCTGTAGTTTTCTCTGGGCCCCTCCCCAATCGGACCGGGAGTGACATGTTTAGCCGCATGTTCTCCTTGAATTGCTGGCTGTCTGAGTGGTGTCCAAAAAATTAGGTTGGCTTCATAGATAATTGGCAAAGCTTCTGGGGAAAACCTGGTCTTGTTAGGAGAGACGGCATCCATCCCACTTTGGATGGAGCAGCTCTCATTTCTAGAAATCTGGCCAATTTTCTTAAATCCTCCAAACCGTGATTATCCAGGGTTGGGACCAGGAAGCAGAGTTGTAGTCTTACACACCTCTCTGCAGCTTCTCTCCCCCTGCCATCCCCTCATTACCCCATCCCCGTAGAGACGGTGCCTGCTCCCAGACTACCAATAACCAGCAAAAATCTATTTAAGCATAAAAATTCAAAAAGAAAAAATAATATAGCACCTTCAACTGCACCACAGACTAAAACAGTTAAATGTGGTCTGTTAAACATTAGGTCTCTCTCTTCTAAGTCCCTGTTGGTAAATGATATAATAATTGATCAACATATTGATTTATTCTGCCTTACAGAAACCTGGTTACAGCAGGATGAATATGTTAGTTTAAATGAGTCAACACCCCCGAGTCACACTAACTGTCAGAATGCTCGTAGCACGGGCCGGGGCGGAGGATTAGCAGCAATCTTCCATTCCAGCTTATTAATTAATCAAAAACCCAGACAGAGCTTTAATTCATTTGAAAGCTTGTCTCTTAGTCTTGTCCATCCAAATTGGAAGTCCCAAAAACCAGTTTTATTTGTTATTATCTATCGTCCACCTGGTCGTTACTGTGAGTTTCTCTGTGAATTTTCAGACCTTTTGTCTGACTTAGTGCTTAGCTCAGATAAGATAATTATAGTGGGCGATTTTAACATCCACACAGATGCTGAGAATGACAGCCTCAACACTGCATTTAATCTATTATTAGACTCTATTGGCTTTGCTCAAAAAGTAAATGAGTCCACCCACCACTTTAATCATATCTTAGATCTTGTTCTGACTTATGGTATGGAAATAGAAGACTTAACAGTATTCCCTGAAAACTCCCTTCTGTCTGATCATTTCTTAATAACATTTACATTTACTCTGATGGACTACCCAGCAGTGGGGAATAAGTTTCATTACACTAGAAGTCTTTCAGAAAGCGCTGTAACTAGGTTTAAGGATATGATTCCTTCTTTATGTTCTCTAATGCCATATACCAACACAGTGCAGAGTAGCTACCTAAACTCTGTAAGTGAGATAGAGTATCTCGTCAATAGTTTTACATCCTCATTGAAGACAACTTTGGATGCTGTAGCTCCTCTGAAAAAGAGAGCTTTAAATCAGAAGTGTCTGACTCCGTGGTATAACTCACAAACTCGTAGCTTAAAGCAGATAACCCGTAAGTTGGAGAGGATTTGGCGTCTCACTAATTTAGAAGATCTTCACTTAGCCTGGAAAAAGAGTCTGTTGCTCTATAAAAAAGCCCTCCGTAAAGCTAGGACATCTTTCTACTCATCACTAATTGAAGAAAATAAGAACAACCCCAGGTTTCTTTTCAGCACTGTAGCCAGGCTGACAAAGAGTCAGAGCTCTATTGAGCTGAGTATTCCATTAACATTAACTAGTAATGACTTCATGACTTTCTTTGCTAACAAAATTTTAACTATTAGAGAAAAAAATTACTCATAATCATCCCAAAGACGTATCGTTATCTTTGGCTGCTTTCAGTGATGCCTGTATTTGGTTAGACTCTTTCTCTCCGATTGTTCTGTCTGAGTTATTTTCATTAGTTACTTCATCCAAACCATCAACATGTTTATTAGACCCCATTCCTACCAGGCTGCTCAAGGAAGCCCTACCATTATTTAATGCTTCGATCTTAAATATGATCAATCTATCTTTGTTAGTTGGCTATGTACCACAGGCTTTTAAGGTGGCAGTAATTAAACCATTACTTAAAAAGCCATCACTTGACCCAGCTATCTTAGCTAATTATAGGCCAATCTCCAACCTTCCTTTTCTCTCAAAAATTCTTGAAAGGGTAGTTGTAAAACAGCTAACTGATCATCTGCAGAGGAATGGTCTATTTGAAGAGTTTCAGTCAGGTTTTAGAATTCATCATAGTACAGAAACAGCATTAGTGAAGGTTACAAATGATCTTCTTATGGCCTCGGACAGTGGACTCATCTCTGTGCTTGTTCTGTTAGACCTCAGTGCTGCTTTTGATACTGTTGACCATAAAATTTTTATTACAGAGATTAGAGCATGCCATAGGTATTAAAGGCACTGCGCTGCGGTGGTTTGAATCATATTTGTCTAATAGATTACAATTTGTTCATGTAAATGGGGAATCTTCTTCACAGACTAAAGTTAATTATGGAGTTCACAAGGTTCTGTGCTAGGACCAATTTTATTCACTTTATACATGCTTCCCTTAGGCAGTATTATTAGACGGTATTGCTTACATTTTCATTGTTATGCAGATGATACCCAGCTTTATCTATCCATGAAGCCAGAGGACACACACCAATTAGCTAAACTGCAGGATTGTCTTACAGACATAAAGACATGGATGACCTCTAATTTCCTGCTTTTAAACTCAGATAAAAACTGAAGTTATTGTACTTGGCCCCACAAATCTTAGAAACATGGTGTCTAACCAGATCCTTACTCTGGATGGCATTACCCTGACCTCTAGTAATACTGTGAGAAATCTTGGAGTCATTTTTGATCAGGATATGTCATTCAAAGTGCATATTAAACAAATATGTAGGACTGCTTTTTTGCATTTACGCAATATCTCTAAAATCAGAAAGGTCTTGTCTCAGAGTGATGCTGAAAAACTAATTCATGCATTTATTTCCTCTAGGCTGGACTATTGTAATTCATTATTATCAGGTTGTCCTAAAAGTTCCCTAAAAAGCCTTCAGTTAATTCAAAATGCTGCAGCTAGAGTACTGACGGGGACTAGAAGGAGAGAGCATATCTCACCCATATTGGCCTCTCTTCATTGGCTTCCTGTTAATTCTAGAATAGAATTTAAAATTCTTCTTCTTACTTATAAGGTTTTGAATAATCAGGTCCCATCTTATCTTAGGGACCTCGTAGTACCATATCACCCCAATAGAGCGCTTCGCTCTCAGACTGCAGGCTTACTTGTAGTTCCTAGGGTTTGTAAGAGTAGAATGGGAGGCAGAGCCTTCAGCTTTCAGGCTCCTCTCCTGTGGAACCAGCTCCCAATTCAGATCAGGGAGACAGACACCCTCTCTACTTTTAAGATTAGGCTTAAAACTTTCCTTTTTGCTAAAGCTTATAGTTAGGGCTGGATCAGGTGACCCTGAACCATCCCTTAGTTATGCTGCTATAGACGTAGAGCTGCTGGGGGGTTCCCATGATGCATTGTTTCTTTCTCTTTTTGCTCTGTATGCACCACTCTGCATTTAATCATTAGTGATCGATCTCTGCTCCCCTCCACAGCATGTCTTTTTCCTGGTTCTCTCCCTCAGCCCCAACCAGTCCCAGCAGAAGACTGCCCCTCCCTGAGCCTGGTTCTGCTGGAGGTTTCTTCCTGTTAAAAGGGAGTTTTTCCTTCCCACTGTAGCCAAGTGCTTGCTCACAGGGGGTCGTTTTGACCGTTGGGGTTTTACATAATTATTGTATGGCCTTGCCTTACAATATAAAGCGCCTTGGGGCAACTATTTGTTGTGATTTGGCGCTATATAAAAAAATTGATTGATTGATTGATTGATTTCTTAGCTAATATGTGATGTTAACGTAGATTTTTCCCCCAAAATACTGTCAGATTGTAATTTCCACCACAGTAATTTCCACCACATTGCATTGTTGGGTGGAAATTACAATGGTGTGGTGGAAATTACATTTACGCGTGCAGGTGCAATTCATAGATCCCCATACACTGTCCTTGCTTTCTCACACACTCATCTCATGGTCTCCCCACACATTCAGCCTATGCATGGTCCTACAATGATTTGCTCCCCGGGCAACACCCTCTCCAGCGCCCCGCCCCCTTTCGCAGCGGCCCCGTCCCCGGCGAAAAAAAAAAAAAAATGGCGAAAAACTGTTATAATAACTGATAAAAAACCACTAATAGTAATGTTATTATTACAACAATGTGGTAATAGTGTAAAAATAACACTTTTTTAGACAATTTTTGACATGTTTATAACTATAATTAACATGCTTATAGCAATTTTCGCGATGTCATTTGGGGTCGGGGTTTCACGGTGGTGCCACCCCCTCTCGGGTGCCAGCCTGGGCAATTGCCCGGTCAGCCCGCCCCTGCTCTACACACTCAGTCTATGCTCCCCCATCACATTTTGTCCATGCTCTCCCGCACCACCATCCTCATCATCTCACACCTAATACACGTATAGTCCCCACCTACCTTATGCTCCTTCACATTACACACCCGACTCATAGCTCACTTCTCACTGACACACACACACAATTCATGGTGCCCACACACTCCATCTCCCTTTGACAGAGAGCCAACCACCAGGGCATGTGTACCCCCACTCTCACACGCATGCAAGCACGAACACACGCATGCACACACACACACAAACAGTACAGCCGCACAACTGCAATTTATTTATTCAAATATTTAATATTAGTGTATTTACCTGACTATGAATTCTGTATTTATTGAAGTAAATTTGTCTGTTTTCAAGATGCCACAGAAGTCCACAAAAGAGAGGTCACAAGCCTATAGGGACAGGATAAAAGAAGACCCTGTCAAATATCAAGAGCGACTGAAAAGAGACCGTGAGAGATACCAAAGAAAAAAGAAACGGGTGTGGTGAAACTAAAGGTGCTTTTCCACTTCACAAAAGTAGCACTACTCAGCTTGACTCTACTCGGTTTTTTGCTTTTCCATTAGGGTAGTATCTGGTACTGGGTTCTTTTTTTTAGTACCTGCTTGGAGCGGTTCCAGCGAGCCGAGCCGATACTAAATGTGACGTCAACAGGCTGCCAGCCACTGATTGGTCAGAGAACGTTGTCACTGGACGAGTCATGAGTGCGCCGTCCGAGAGGAAAATCAAAACCCACCATTTTTAAATAGTCACAGCGGCGTTACAGCGACCTTGTGTTTTCTTTCGTTTCACGGCGAGTTTTTTTTTTTTCTTTACTCGCACAAAACCACACCGTGGTCTGTGGATGAGGCTGCGGACGTTTATGTTTGTGGCGGAGGAGAGAATATGGAGAGGTGGATGAAGCGATCCGAAATGAGGCCGCACTCGGCTCACCGGACATTACAGCAACTCAGAGAACAGCTGAAAAAGCTTAAAAGTGATTAAAGGACCACAACGACCGGAGTAGGTCGGACCGTAAGGGCTGGAAACGGTTCGACCGCAGGAACACTGTTTACGGACATCGACCGGCGAGCACGGGAGGCAGGATGACCGCGACTTGGGCCACGGCTTTGTTGGAAGCGGCGGATGGTAAGAGTTTTTGTGTCTGTAGTCTGCTTGAAATGATGCTGGAATAATCATGTCTAAAACTGAGATTTTACCAAATGTGTTTAACATAACAAAAAGGTTTACTCACTTCAGTGAAGGCATCATTCAAAAAGGAATTTTGAACAACCAGTTTTACTGTCTGTTTACTTCCATTTACATTTATGACCCCTTAAATGTAAAACTTATTTTACTACTGGATTATGCTAAACAGCTTTTCAAAAACTGTTTGCCTTTAAATCAGTAAACCTTGGTAACTTTTACAAATCAATTGATGTTGCACAAAAGTGGAGACATTTTAGCAAAAAGTACAAAAATTTATTCAACTTCACAGTGAAACATAACCGGTGTATAACATGATGATGATAAAGGTGTCCATTCTGTGGCATGAACCTCTGCAGCGGTGACTCTGAGAAAACCATCTGAAACACACACACAGCATACATATTTTAATTAGTGCTGTCAGATTATAAAAAAAAATAATGTAAGTGATTACAGGGTTGCTACAGGGTTAGTTAATCGAAATGAATCATTTAATTGCAGGTTTATTTAAAAAAAAAAAACTCAGATCTGTGTGTTTGGGGGTATTTAATAATCAGGTAAAAAGGATCTGGTTATTTTTGTTACATATCAAAGAGGTATTAGCTGTAAATTGATCTTAAATTGGGAGAAGTGTCTAAGTGTAATGTGGATGGGTTAAATGCAGGCAAATTTCATTGTATTTATGTGTACAATGACAATAAAAGGATATAAAGAATGTCTCTAAAAACAGAATTGTGGGAGTTTGGAGGCTGATTCTTTCTGCACAATATGACTCTTTTAATAATTACCTTATTAGATTTCATATTTTAATTTGTCCATTGAACATTAAATCTGGATGAAAAACAAAACGTTTTAATGTGGTTTTAAGCCGTTCGAGTTCAGTGACGACGTTAATTAACGGTCATTAAAACCGAAATCAACAGTTGTGTGTGAACGTCAGTAAATGCACAAACTCCCACATTTAAGATTTAACAATAAGTTATCAAAGCAACTTACTTTGGTAAAAAAAAAAGACATTAAAACATTTATTGCTCAGAAACACGTCTTTATTTACAGACCAAGTCACTGACGTCAGAACAAAAATGGAGCAAAGTGTGACTGAAGCCTGATAGGTATTGTAATTAATCTAAATTAACACTTTATTTTGACAGCCACAATTTTAATAGTTAATAGTGACAGCCTGCAGTTATTAATTATTTACGAGCTTAGGAAGCTAACGATAGCTTACCGTCATGCTTTGCCTCTTCATCTCTAGCAGCTTGTATCTTCTCGTCTTCATATTCATATGAATTCCCAAAGTCTCTGTACGTCTCAAGCGTGTTTTTCTCACCGCCAGCAACTTTCTCTTAAAAACTCACAGCAGTAAACACACCGAGTTCGCCATTGTTATGTTTGTGTCGTGTATAAAACGACGTCACTGCAGTTTGCTCTGCTGACCCCGCCCACGTTGAAGAGGTACTATTTGCAGTAGAAAAGCTTGCGCTTGGAACCAAACCGAGTAGAGCCGAGTAGTGCTGGAGCTTTGTAGTGGAAAAGTGGCTTAATAGGAGAACTTCCAAAAAGAGAACAATGCAAACAAAGGAGACACAGAAGAAACTATATGAAAAATATCGGGACAAGTTGAAGAATGCTCTTGAGGTACAGGCCTACCTGGAAACCACAACCCCACCAAACTCTCCACCGGAACCTGTCCCTCCACCTCCCACACCACCCTTACCATTACCCTCTGACGAACGTGTGACGCAAAAACAAAGGGAAGAAAAAGGTCCTAATTAACCTCAAAGGTTATGCAGCATTATATGAAAGTATTGCCAAGCTTGAAAAGCTCTGCAAAAGGTAGAGAAGTACAGCAAGAGGTATACAAGATTGTTGGAAAAAGTAAAGCAAGCTGACTCCCCAAAATCGAAGTCTAAAAAGCAGTTGCATCAGCACCACACACCCTGAGAAGGACTTTAGTCTTCCACAATGCTGTCCTTGATGAGTTAAGGGAGAGATATCAAATCTCTCCTCTGAGAAAGATAAACAGTTCATGTCAAAGATCCTGGTTGGGAAGATACTCAAAAGTACCGATTGATTGCAATGGCCAAAAGAGAATTTGGCTTCTCGGCCAAGAGAAAGAGGAGTAATGAAAAAATCATCAGCATTTACATATACAGGAAAAAGCAAAACAACAGCGTCAGCACGGATACAATCCAGAAAATCAGGAAGTTCTTAGAAAGAGATGAGAACAGCCCACAACAGGTAAAAAGAGACGGTGACACAGAGAAAAATGAAAAAAACAGAAGAGATTCCTCAATGAATCCATGGAGATCCTGCATGACAAATTTAAAAAGGAGTACCCTGGCATCAAAATTTTACAGGGAGTTCTGCAAAAAACATCCTTTCTGGATTACAAAGCCCACTGTTAAGGACAGAGACTCGTGCTTATGCAAGACGCATGCCAATCTACAATTCATGGCAGACAACTGGCCCAGCACAAGGTGATTACCACAAGGAATATTGAGGATTTGGCCATCTCTCTTTGCTGTTCACCCTACACAAAGGAGTGCATGTACAGGGACTGTCCAAAATGCGTGGAGAAAGAGCTGCTCACATCAACCTTTGACCCTGGGGACCAGACATCGTGGCATGTATGGAAGACAAAAGCGGAGGAGAGAGAAGAAAAGAAAAGACGGTACTACAGAAATATTCACGTCCATCTCACCGTTAAGGAGAAGGAAGAGGGCACGCTCCAAAATTTACTGGAAGACTTTTCAAAAAATGTAAAGGAAAACTGGGAAAACATGTATTCAACATCAGGCACCAGTATGCAGCAATCCGTGGCTTAAAAGAGAACTTGAGAGAGGACGAGGTGGTTCTGCATATTGATTTTGCAGAGAACTTCCAGTGTAAGTACAGCAGTGAAATCCAGGCGGTACATTTGGAGACTCGCACCTCCAGGTCTCCCTGCATACTGGTGTGGCCTACACCTGGAATATGAAGTTGTTATGCTCAATCAGTCCTTCTTATCGGCACGACCCATCAGCAATCTGGGCACATCTAACCCCAGTGCTAACTTACCTGAAGGAGCAACATCCTGCTGCCACACTCTTCATGTGGTTAGCGATGGACCCACAACTCAATACCGGTCCAAAAAGAATTTCTTCCTCCTCACCAATGTTCCTTACCAAATGGGCTGGAAAAGGATGACCTGGAATTTCCTAGAGGCTGGGCATGGCAAAGGTCCAGCTGATGGCAATGGAGCAGCCGTTAAGAGGGGACGATGACATCATTGCAAGAGGGAGGGAGATTCCAGATGCACGTGTCCTGTTTGTGTCCTGCTGAAGCAGAAGTCCACCTCAACGAGCTCTTCTATGTGGAACCAGATGCCATTGAAGCCATGGATGTCCACATTCCATCAGAATTACAGACAATTCGTGGCACCATGAAAATTCATCAGGTATACTTTCGCTTTTGTGTCTCTATAGATTTTATGCTCTTGCTGTGGTTTTCTACTGCTAATTATGCCTAATTGAATGCCCTGACACTGTTTTCTTTTATCCCCTTGCAGATAATCTCTCATGCTCCAAGCCAGATGTTGTGGAGGGTTCTGAGTGGTTTTTGTTCTGCTGCCAACACCTGCAACTGTTTCACACTGGAAATGGTGAGGTTTCTGCCATGGGATCAATCAATCAATCAATCAATCAATCAATCAATTTTTTTATATAGCGCCAAATCACAACAAACAGTTGCCCCAAGGCCATACAATAATTATGTAAACCCCAACGTCAAAACGACCCCCTGTGAGCAAGCACTTGGCTACAGTGGGAAGGAAAAAACTCCCTTTAACAGGAAGAAACCTCCAGCAGAACCAGGCTCAGGAGGGGCAGTCTTCTGCTGGACTGGTTGGGGCTGAGGGAGAGAACCAGGAAAAAGACATGCTGTGGAGGGGAGCAGAGATCAATCACTAATGATTAAATGCAGAGTGGTGCATACAGAGCAAAAAGAGAAAGAAACAATGCATCATGGGAACCCCCCAGCAGTCTACGTCTATAGCAGCATAACTAAGGGATGGTTCAGGGTCACCTGATCCAGCCCTAACTATAAGCTTTAGCAAAAGGAAAGTTTTAAGCCTAATCTTAAAGTAGAGAGGGTGTCTGTCTCCCTGATCTGAATTGGGAGCTGGTTCCAGAGAGGAGCCTGAAAGCTGAAGGCTCTGCCTCCCATTCTACTCTTACAAACCCTAGGAACTACAAGTAAGCCTGCAGTCTGAGAGCGAAGCGCTCTATTGGGGTATATGGTACTACGAGGTCCTAAGATAAGATGGGACCTGATTATTCAAACCTTATAAGTAAGAAGAAGAATTTTAAATTCTATTCTAGAATTAACAGGAAGCCAATGAAGAGAGGCCAATATGGGTGAGATATGCTCTCTCCTTCTAGTCCCCGTCAGTACTCTAGCTGCAGCATTTTGAATTAACTGAAGGCTTTTTAGGGAACTTTTAGGACAACCTGATAATAATGAATTACAATAGTCCAGCCTAGAGGAAATAAATGCATGAATTAGTTTTTCAGCATCACTCTGAGACAAGACCTTTCTGATTTTAGGATATTGCGTAAATGCAAAAAAGCAGTCCTACATATTTGTTAATATGCACTTTGAATGACATATCCTGATCAAAATGACTCCAGGATTTCTCACAGTATTACTAGAGGTCAGGGTAATGCCATCCAGAGTAAGGATCTGGTTAGACACCATGTTTCTAAGATTTGTGGGGCCAAGTACAATAACTTCAGTTTTATCTGAATTTAAAAGCAGGAAATTAGAGGTCATCCATGTCTTATGTCTGTAAGACAATCCTGCAGTTTAGCTAATTGGTGTGTGTCCTCTGGCTTCATGGATAGATAAAGCTGGGTATCATCTGCGTAACTGAAAATTTAGCAATACCGTCTAATAATACTACCTAAGGAAGCATGTATAAAGTGAATAAAATTGGTCCTAGCACAGAACCTTGTGGAACTCCATAATTAACTTTAGTCTGTGAAGATTCCTCATTTACATGAACAAATTGCAATCTATTAGACAAATTGATTCAAACCACCGCAGCGCAGTGCCTTTAATCCTATGGCATGCTGTAATCTCTGTATAAAATTTTATGGTCAACAGTATCAAAAGCAGCACTGAGGTCTAACAGAACAAGCACAGAGATGAGTCCACTGTCCGAGGCCTAAGAAGATCATTTGTAACCTTCACTAATGCTGTTTCTGTACTATGATGAATTCTAAAACCTGACTGAAACTCAAATAGACCATTCCTCTGCAGATGATCAGTTAGCTGTTTTACAACTACCCTTTCAAGAATTTTTGAGAGAAAAGGAAGGTTGGAGATTGGCCTATAATTAGCTAAGATATTGTCACAAAGCAAAACCTACATCCTTGCAGGCTGTATATCCCTTTATTACACTCAATGATTGTCATATTTTAGCAGGATGTGCTCAGTGACAAAATATCCTGCACATCCATTAGACAGACAGAGTGGACCTGACAGGTGCTGAGAGGCTTGATGCTCCAGAGTGAGTGTGATACATCCTGCATGGACACCTGGAGGTTGGATGTGTTCCCCTTGAAATGCAGGGTTTTGGACTCCTCCAAGAGCCTCCCATGTGTTCTGCTGCTACCTCCTGACACAGAAGAGGACTCACATCAATGGTTCACATACTTTTCTGCATCAGGACTGTTGAAAATACTGAGTTGCATTTTGTGTAAATTACATTTTTCATCAATTAGCAAAGAACAGAATTTTGGGGGGTTTCTTTCTTGCAAGAAACTCAAAAGATGTAAAAAGAGACATGTAAAACACAAGAAGCTGACATAAACTGAACACATTATACAGCTAATGGGAAGCACATTCTTTTTTTAACCATATCCTGAACACATTGTAGTAATTTCTGTTGACATCGCTCTCTGTGTTTGTGATAGCACGTAATCCACAGTGTTGAATGTAACAACACAGATAAGTTGTGGGAGCTCTGGTGACAAGGTTTGAAAGAATACCTGTGCTACAGGCTGACAGTGACAGAATGCCAATAATGAGTAGAATGACATATATTACAGAATCATGGCCTTATTATTAACAGCCTTCATTTAAAACTGAAAGGTCCAAAGACCATTAATTACACATGCTGAGATAACTCACATTTCATTCTTCACACGTGCTACTGTAATCAGGATCATAGAAAACAATATTATCATGCTTGGTTTGACCACCTGGGGACTGCATTCGACCTCTCGGGCCAGTGATTCTCAATCAGAACTAAGTGTGTTCAGGAGATGCCTCTCCTCTGCATGTGGGACTGAGCCAGGACAGGCCAGACATCTGAGAAGATGGCTTTTGAACATAAAACACATTTAATAACTTAGCCAAATATTGATGATCAGTCTCCACATGAACATCGGTGGCTGCAGGGGGAAAATAAATAAGGTATTAAATGATATCTGCTGCAGGTTTGCTACAAACACCTATGCCAGGCTACTCACCACATGTACAGTCCTTGTTGGTGGTTTCTTTGGATCTTCTTCATTACCAGTCTTTCTCCATCTTTTTCCAGATTTTCGTCTGGTCATTTTGACACTCGAATACTATATAAATACAGACACAACTTGCTGAAATATACAGTGGAACCTTTTGTAAAAGTAAAATGATATTATGATGAATCAGCGTTTGTTCAGCAGTAGAGGTTTCGTCATCTCTTCAGCTCTTTCATAAACAGAAAATGCATTTTCTCGCATGCTTAAATTTTATTTTGTTCTGTTTTCAATTTTGCCTGTTCATTTCTTTATTGTGGGTAAGGTAGTCTTTTAACAGCCTTTCTTTGTCTAAGATGACAATTATTTATTACATTCTACTTTTAAATTTCCTGCTCAAATCAAACTGTCCCGTCGTGAACACAATCTACCATCGAATACAGTCCACTAGAAACAAAACATGGCAACACAATATATAAAAACATACCCCAGCTTTTAGCTACATCCCAGTGTGACACATTCACACTAATCAAAATTTCTTTTTATTTTCAAATAACAACAACAAGGGAAAATAAATGCAAAAAGGCAAAAGTAGGTACAAAAGCATATGTTTTGAGACTGAGGAGCCCTTGTCCTTCTAAACCTGATCCAAAAAGGTGCAGTGGGTCAATTCCTGTGACGGACCTCCATAAAAATGAAACATTTAGTTTGCTGTTCTGGGGCCAATATTCACAGGATGGGCAGTGTGGTTTTCTTTCCCAGTTAAGTTCTGAAGTGATTCATAATGTTTTTCACTGTTTAACCAGAACTTTTGTTCAGCTGTAAAATTTGAAAAAATGCTTGAAGATTTTATTGTTTGGGTTCTCTTGTCCATCTGGATGAAGAAGGGGCAGCATCTGTTGATTCTGTGGCAAATAATTCAGTAAGATGTCTGTCCAGGCTTCACAAGAATGCTTTGAGCTGTTAGAAATGAATTCAAGAGTACTTGGGGTTTGACATCTCCTGGCACCGGTGGGCTATGAAAAACAACTTGATGTCACTTTGACATGCTCCAGGATCGGGAATGCCACTTCAAGGCACTTTGTGAAAGGGGGAAGGTGAAACAGATTTGCTTCTGTTTGAATTCTCACAGTATTCCAGCGACACTAAATTGAAAGATATAAACAGAGTTGCAGTGTTTTGCACAGGGTAATATGAAAACAGGAAACCCTGGTTCTAATGGCAGCTTAAAAAGTGAACTTTTTATGAGGTTATAAATGAATTCCTTTCAGAAATATCACACAATATATGGACATTTAGCTGTTTAAAACCAGGCAACTCTCTGCCCTAAAATAATCAATCTTTTGCTTTTCATTTGCTGTGCTTGTTAAAGATGAAACAACATCCAGTTTGTCCTTGATGCTCCAGTAAGCAGCAACAGTAAAAAAAAAAAAAAAAAAAAAAATCTTGATGGCAAGTGCCACTGTAGTAGAACATATGCTTGCACAAAGTCTTCTGGCCAGAGTTGTGGAGTTTCACCAACCTCGGATTCAGTGGGCTCACACACAATCAGCCAAAACACACACACACACAAACACACACACACCTACGGACAATTTAAAGTTTCCAGTTCACCTAACCTGCATGTCACTGGATGTGAGAGGAAGCTGGAGCATCCGGAGAACCCACACAAACACGGAGAACATGAAAACGCCACAGGTGGGAATTTGATCCAATGCCTTGCTTTGACACAGCAGTCCTAACCACTAACCCACTGTGCTGCAGTTCTTAACAACAGCAAACCAACATTTCTGACATCCACTAAGCCGGATCCAGATCACCTCCAATTCACTAGAGTCTTCCACGTCCTCCTATCTATCTGTGGTGACGTTTTGGTGAGAATTTGTTAGTAGTTTTGATGTAATCCTGCTTAGCAGACGGCCAAATACATAAATGCCAATGATATTATTATGTCCTTGGCAAATGGACACTATGCAAATAATAATAATAATAATAATATATTAATATATATTTCAAAGTAGTCAATTGTGATGAATAGTATTATTAATATATCATTATATGCAAAAACTGTTTTAAAATGTTCTTAAAAAGTGGACTTTTAAGGGGTTGGGTGAATCTGTCCTTACACAGTTTGTGTTTGAACTGCAGATACAGACATGAGTAGAAAGAGAGTTAGTTGATTTTGTGAAGGCTTTGCATCCATCCATCCATCCATCCATCCATCCATCCATCCATCCATCCATCAATCCATCTGTCTGAGTTCACCATAAGTCCTGTCCAATTACTGCCAGTCTTTAAATTCACAGGGAACATTCTTGAGACACAGACCTTGGACAAGCTCAGAGATGGCTAACCTTGACCTATTTTAAGAGGTTATTCTGTTTCATTGTTCCTTTTTTTTTTGAGTGGCAGGGCTCACAGGTAATCAAGAAGAGCGTGACATCAGTCACAGGTTCCTGTAAAGCCACAGTCACATGGCACTAACGAAGGACACCAAAGTCAAAACACAACAAGAAATCTGGGACTTACGTTACTTTGGAGACATCATTTAACTGTCGTCCAGGTTCGTTTCTGTAGCTGGCACTGGTCAGAATTTTCAAACTGTTGAAAAATGTGAACAAGTCCCGACAACACCTCAATTTGTCCTGTTTTCTGTTCTGCTTTCTGTGTTGACGGTTCCTCTTCGTTAGCGTAGTTCCCATACTGTCAGCATTCTGTTTTATTGTCTTCCAGCTGGAACGTTCCAGCCACAGACAGCATGCGAATGTGCGTTTTATGTGCACATTGTTTTGTGAAGACAGACCTGTTGTCAAGACAACTCTTGCAGCACCAGGTGCTGTGGAGAGTGCACCTTGGCTGCAGAAATGATCACAGGCTGGCACTCAGTCTGATACCCTCTGTCAAGGGTGAGCAGCAGTGAGCAGTGAGCAGTGAGCGAGCAGCTGACGGTTGGCATTTCTGCTGATGGCATTCCTGCTGTATTTCTGAGCTGAACTGGATTATTACAGCCCGTGGCCATGCTGGAGTCCATCATCCAGTCCCGTGGCAACGTTACAGACCCACCCAGGCCCACTGATCCTTGGAGGTGGACAACCAAGGCTCGAGGCTGCGTCAGAGTTATTCCAAACAGTCCTGCGGTGTCAGCAGCTGCAACATCCTGGACCACGGCTTCTGCTAAGGTTGTTTGGATCTACAGTAGGGTCTTTAATTCATCTTTAATCAGACCTACTACGCTGCGAAAGGCAGTATGGCCACAAAAACTCTGCAAAAAAGATGTGGAGGAAACAAAAGGAGTCCATAAACATGTTGTCCAGAGAAATGGCCTCTTTGTCAAAGCAAAACCACATTATTGCAGAACCCCTGGGAGAAATTAAACAGTTAAAATGTCAGAACTCTGAGCAAGAACAAAAAATTCATATCTGTAAAATCAGTTGTCTGACCACTGACTTTTGAATGATGTCATCATCTCCAGACTAAAAATTAAACCAAGGAACTACAAGCTGTTACAGGACTTAGTTCTGATGATTGGTGGACACAAGGAAACCACGGGGAGCAGGTGACTGTATTTCTCAATAGTCAACACATTGTCATACTAAGGAAATATCGTAGCATGTCATAGTTTGCCGACCCGTGATAAGACATCCACTCCAGTCATTATCATCCATTTTGCAAACAGAAGGCAGGAAATTAATACTCAAACAGGGAAGGAAGCTGAAAGGCACAGATGTTATATAAACAAGCATCTTACCAGGAATAATGCAGATATTGCCAGGAAAACTAGGCTACTTAAAAAACCAGGGCAAATTCAGTCAGTCTGGGTCACAAACTGTGAGGTTTTCAAACCAAACAATGCACTTGAAAATGCAGAGGTCTGCGCATCAGAATTGATTCAGAATGTGTTGAGTACGGATGTTTTATCCACTAAGGGACAAATCTTGAGAAATTGTGTGCCATAGTTTTACACCGTGTAGTTAGATGTAACTGCATTTTTTGGATTGTGGATTACAGTTCTTTTGAGATGGCAAGTGAGTCTTCAAAATTTACTCGCCGTATAACTGAGATGATACACGGTTATGAGAGTTGGAACTACAACCTTTTCAGCACACTGAGCATCATAGACAGGATCTGGAATATGAGACAGGATGGGAAATGATCAATAATCCACTCTAACAGTTGGAGTCTGTACAAACCTTTGGCAGTATCAAAGATTATTTAAAACAATTTTTTCATCCTTTTAGTATAATTGCCATAACAGAAACTTGGCTTATAGAGGGCGATGATACAAACTACGAACTGGAGGGTTATGAATTCAATCATCTGAATAGACAAATAGAGGAGGGGGAGTGGCTTTGTGTGTTGACAAAAGGCTTAACTACAAATGAAAGATCAAATGACAATGGCTGCGGAAAATCTTCTGGAATGCATCACAACCGAAATATGTATGGAAAAGGTAAAATATAATTATTAGCTGCATATACAGAGCTCCTGGCTCTAAAAGTGAAGAGGTTCAAAATTGGAGAGAGAAGTTTTTTCACAGATGTGAAATAAACGAGTATTTGTCTGTAGAGATATAAACATTGATCTATTAAACCCATATCAGCATAAAGTGACAGAGGATGTCATGAATGCCATGTACACTATACAACCCCAATTCCAATGAATTGGGACTTTGTGTAAAATGTAAATAAAAACAGAATACAATGATTTCCAAATCCTCTTCAACCTATATTTCAATTGAATACGCCACAAAGACAAGATATTTAATGTTCAAACTGATAAACTTTATTGTTTTTGTGCAGATATTTGCTCATTTTGAAATGGATGCCTGCAACAGGTTTTCTAAAAAGCTGGGACAGTGGTATGTTTCCCACTGTGTTACATCACTTTTCCTTCTAACAACACTCAATAAACGTTTGGGAACTGAGGACACTAATTGCTGAAGCTTTGTAGGTGGAATTCTTTCCCATTCTTGCTTGATGTACGACTTCAGTCGTTCAACAGTCCGGGGTCTCTGTTGTCGTATTTTGCGCTTCATAATGCGCCACACATTTTCAATGGGCAACAGGTCTGGACTGCAGGCAGGCCAGTCTAGTACCAGCACTCTTTTACTATGAAGCCACGCTGTTGTAACACGTGCAGAATGTGTCTTGGCATTGTCTTGCTGAAATAAGCAGGGACGTCCCTGAAAAAGACGTTGCTTGGATGGCAGCATGTGTTGCTCCAAAACCTGGATGTACCTTTCAGCATTGATGGTGACATCACAGATGTGTAAGCAGGCTTGGGGAGTAACGGATACATGTAACGGCATTACGTAATTAGGATACAAAAAAGGTAACTGTATTCCGCTATGTTACAGAAAAAAAGACATATTCAGATTACAGGTATATTTAATAAAAATGGGGATTCGTTTGCAGGATTACAATTTTAATGCATTTTATGATATTATCTGTATATAATATATATTTTTTTCTTTGAAACAAAAATGTCCCTTCATGGACAGCGACAATGACGTCTCCTATCCAGCAAAATATTGATGAAGTACCTGGATGTTAATGCATTTTCAATGGAGATTCGTGACTGAACACACTCTGAAAAATGCTGCAAAATATGTGTTAAAATCCCATTTGACCTGGATATCAAGCCAGTAAAATTAAATTATATTAAATTATGTCAGGAAAGTATTAAACTTACTCACACACACACACATTCCCAAATATTAGTGTTGAAAGTTACACGCAGTGGTGGGCACAGATAACCAAAAAATTAACTACGATAACAGATAATAAGATAACTGAAAATTTATCTTTGATAAAGATAAACCGATAAACCAAAATGTATCGGAACTTACAGATAATTGATAACCGATAAATTCCGGTGTTGTCTATAGGACATGTGCAGTTACTAAACAGCTGAAATTGATTTTTAACACAATCGCTTTTGAAAGCATCAAAAGCAGTAAAAGACCTAAAGCGTAAGCAAGAATGTTTGACCACACTGCCCCCTGCAGGAAGCATCACAGACAAATCATTAGAGCACCCACGAAACCAACTCTTTACTACTTATAATCACTTTTCTTTCAACATTCTGTCCCTGCTGGAAGCTCTGTTTACAACAGTGCTCCACCACAGAGGCACAGCGAGAGCAGCCATAAGACCAGCTCTCTATCAATTTCATGACCTCCGGTCAGGCGGAGGTCGTGAAAAATAAAGTCATACTAACTTATGGTTTTTTGAAAATACTGATAGAATAACTCCATTAATGTCAATTCTGTCATTTGTACCAAGTTAAAATATAACATATATCTTTTAATGTTGAATAAGGCACTAATTCTGAGGTTTGTAACAAACACAGACCGCAAAGCATTCTGGGTAAAAGTGCTAAACAGTGATTGGTTCAGTAATCATTATGTAAACCAACACATTAATGTGATGTGTGTCGTGTGTTGGTTTAAAGATAAATGTGCTTTGTAAAATATTCCATTTTATTTGTAAAACAGGCATTTTTACGGAGCCCTGGAAGTGTCATCGCAATTGCATGTTTTAAAACTTTTATGATGTTGTAAAACGTGCACTCAGTATTAGTAAGTAAGTAAGTAAATTTATATATATAGTGCCTTTCACAGACATAAGGCCATGTACACACGTTGTCCGGTATTTGTAAAACCGAATATCTACCCTTTCAGTTTGGGGAAAAAACTTCATCCACACTACGTCGTTTAAAAAAAAAAAAATCCATCCACATCGAACCATATAATGTGTTGTAATTAGTCTGCCAAACCTTTGGGTGGCGGTACTGATTAAAATTCTATCCAATCAGGAGCCTTATTCTCTTGTCATCACTTCCACAAAAACTAAAAACATGGCGGCAACCTCGTTCGTGTGGACCAATAAGGAGTCGGAATTACTTCTAAGTGTAGTTTTAGAATACAAAGTTAACAAATATATGCACACAAAAAGCGCCTGGACAATGGACAATACCAACACTTTGAGAGCAGCCATGTACCTTAAAATTAGCAAATTACTTTAAACGAAACATATATCTGATATTTTCACTTTATAAACTTCAGACATGACAATAATTTTAAATAACTTGTCCAAAATGAGTGGTTAAAATTTGAACCATAAGTTAAACATGTATGCCTCTGGATGACTTGGTGACATTGTGATTATATTAGTATGGTGTTAAAGGAAATGCCTTTTTTTTTGGTCACCAGTTCTCCTTTGCTTACAGAGGATAGAGTGGTTTCTGTTTGCAGAGGGTAGAACAAAGAGGGTAGAACATGCCTGTTAGGAAACTTTTAACAGGTAGGTCTCAACAGCTTTAACAGTTTTTAAAATGTTTTTCACTGTTCAGCTTAGTTTAGTACGTTATCGGTCTAAAAGTTATCGGACGGTAGTTCATCGGAAGATAATTAGTCCGATGATGGTTTTTAAATTTATCTAAAAAGATAATCCGATAATGAAAACATTATCTTCGATAATTATCTGTTAGCGGATTATTGGAAGTGTGCCCACCACTGGTTACACAGGTCTGTGCTGTTCAAGCTGCTGAGCTGAGGCGTCCTGCAGCAGCTGTGTTGAATGCAGCGCAGCTCCTAAAACCATTACAATACATTTATGGGTGATTCTTAGACTACGGGCACTTTTATGTCCTTTGAACTTATTTCATGAAAAAAGAAAAAAGGGGAAATTTCACACTTTTATAGTTATCTTTACAATGAAAGTGTTTTAAGAAATTTGTTCTAGTAGTCTATGATGACTTTTTCACCTTTTTTTCAGCATCATTATATGCAAATATTGTCGTTTTGTGCTTGTCCCACACCCAGACTTTTTATCTTCAATGATAAAAATGTGTTATATGGCTGGGGGGCCTGGCTGCCGGTTTGTTTCTGTCTTTTGGTTTTCCTCCCAGGTGGCGTGCGTTTGGGACTGAGTGGCTGTGTTGCTGAGGCTGTCAGGACCTCACCCTGATCACCTGCGACTCGTCAGGACTCACAGCTGTGGTGCATCTGGATGGATTGGAACATGTTGGCATTTAAGACTGGAGTGCACAGTGTGTGTTTGCCAGAGACTCGACCTTGTGACCAGACGGGTGAGATCGTCGTCTCGGGAGCCATCTCATCAGCAGCGGATGCTGAGAACGTCCAGGTTTGATGCACAGTCTGTGAAAGAGGAGGGGGTGAGGTTTCACGCTCGTCAGCACACTTCCTGAGGTACGTTAGATTTTGTGACTAACAGTTATACAGTCAGTAAATGTGGTGTCCCTCACACCTTATTGTATTGAGCTGTTTGTTAGTCATGTATCAGCTTCCACTGCAGTGGAGTTTGTGAACTGGATGTTCCATGCCTGCAGGTTGGGAAGCTGATCAGTAATCAAGCCAGGAAGTGTTTGCTGTTTGTACACCTTTAAGTGTTCTGTGTGTAGAGTGTGGACTCACATAATGGTTCCTTCTTTCACAGACTCGGTTGTTGCAGCCACCTGGGGGTGTCGGCGGGGTCCCTGGGTCCGAAACAGCTTCTGGCTCCGGACCGTTAGCGCTGCTGGGTGCGCACCACGCCAGGCCGCACCTTTTTGTTATTATATTATCACTGTTATGTATTAAATTCAGTTAGCCTTTGTACCGTGCTCTGCTTATTTCATACTGGGTCCTTCAAATGCTGGTCGGTTCTCCGAGCTGCGTCCGACACATAAAATGAATAGTAAAAAACATTTTTTGTAATGTTTTAAAATATCATTGAATAAAATATCAGTAAAATAATCAAAACATAATTGGGGTATTCAATGTCATAAAACTGTTGTGATTTTTTAAACCAATGTAGTTGTCCCACACTATTGCCGTAATTTCCACCACAACACTGTAATGTCCCTTTAAAAAGTTTGTATGAGAGATTGTTTGGGTAGTTTCTATGGAGATAAACAGTGACATCAGAGCACATGTCTGACATTGAGGGAATTTTGACTTCATCCATCAACCTTTGAAGAAAAGCCAAGGTAAATATCACTTGAAATGAAAATATTTTTATTGTATGTAATTTCCAAACATGCTGTAACATCAACTCAGTTTGTAAATTAGTTGTTTTTTTTAATGCACAGAGATGTATTTTGCATGCACAAAATGCTAGAGACCATTTCTGTTCATTCCTGTTCCGGAGCACAGCGGTGTTTTCTGTATCTGTTAGCTGTTTAATCTGCGCAGTTAGATTGATCTAGTTATCTAGATTACGATTTGTTTCCCAGTGTAATCTTTACGTGCCTTAACTAAAGCACTCCTTCTGCTGAATCACCTCTAAATTATTTACACATTATTCACTTTGCGTGTTTTTAGGAATCCGCTAGCTTAGCGTAGCTACTAGCTCTTAGCCGATTTAGCATGGCGGCTTCTCCTGTCTCTCCCGCACTTTTCTGCTCTGGGTGTGAAATGTTAGTTATTCCCTCGGCCTCCTTTAGCAGTAATGGTACTTGTAATAAGTGTAGCTTATTCGTAGCTTGGAGGCCAGGCTGGGCGAATTGGAGACTCGGCTCCGCACCGTGGAAAATTCTACAGCTAGCCAGGCCCCTGTAGTCGGTGCGGACCAAGGTAGCTTAGCCGCCGTTAGTTCCCCCCTGGCAGATCCCTAGCAGCGGGAAAGCAGGCCGACTGGGTGACTGTGAGGAGGAAGCGTAGCCCTAAACAGAAGCCCCGTGTACACCAGCCAACCCGTTCACATCTCTAGCCGTTTTTCCCCACTCGACGACACACCCGCCGAGGATCAAACTGTGGTTATTGGCGACTCTGTTTTGAGAAATGTGAAGTTAGCGACACCAGCAACCATAGTCAATTGTCTTCCGGGGGCCAGAGCAGGCGACATTGAAGGAAATTTGAAACTGCTGGCTAAGGCTAAGCGTAAATTTGGTAAGATTGTAATTCACGTCGGCAGTAATGACACCCGGTTACGCCAATCGGAGGTCACTAAAATTAACATTAAATCGGTGTGTAACTTTGCAAAAACAATGTCGGACTCTGTAGTTTTCTCTGGGCCCCTCCCCAATCGGACCGGGAGTGACATGTTTAGCCGCATGTTCTCCTTGAATTGCTGGCTGTCTGAGTGGTGTCCAAAAAATTAGGTTGGCTTCATAGATAATTGGCAAAGCTTCTGGGGAAAACCTGGTCTTGTTAGGAGAGACGGCATCCATCCCACTTTGGATGGAGCAGCTCTCATTTCTAGAAATCTGGCCAATTTTCTTAAATCCTCCAAACCGTGATTATCCAGGGTTGGGACCAGGAAGCAGAGTTGTAGTCTTACACACCTCTCTGCAGCTTCTCTCCCCCTGCCATCCCCTCATTACCCCATCCCCGTAGAGACGGTGCCTGCTCCCAGACTACCAATAACCAGCAAAAATCTATTTAAGCATAAAATTCAAAAAGAAAAAATAATATAGCACCTTCAACTGCACCACAGACTAAAACAGTTAAATGTGGTCTGTTAAACATTAGGTCTCTCTCTTCTAAGTCCCTGTTGGTAAATGATATAATAATTGATCAACATATTGATTTATTCTGCCTTACAGAAACCTGGTTACAGCAGGATGAATATGTTAGTTTAAATGAGTCAACACCCCCGAGTCACACTAACTGTCAGAATGCTCGTAGCACGGGCCGGGGCGGAGGATTAGCAGCAATCTTCCATTCCAGCTTATTAATTAATCAAAAACCCAGACAGAGCTTTAATTCATTTGAAAGCTTGTCTCTTAGTCTTGTCCATCCAAATTGGAAGTCCCAAAAACCAGTTTATTTGTTATTATCTATCGTCCACCTGGTCGTTACTGTGAGTTTCTCTGTGAATTTTCAGACCTTTTGTCTGACTTAGTGCTTAGCTCAGATAAGATAATTATAGTGGGCGATTTTAACATCCACACAGATGCTGAGAATGACAGCCTCAACACTGCATTTAATCTATTATTAGACTCTATTGGCTTTGCTCAAAAAGTAAATGAGTCCACCCACCACTTTAATCATATCTTAGATCTTGTTCTGACTTATGGTATGGAAATAGAAGACTTAACAGTATTCCCTGAAAACTCCCTTCTGTCTGATCATTTCTTAATAACATTTACATTTACTCTGATGGACTACCCAGCAGTGGGGAATAAGTTTCATTACACTAGAAGTCTTTCAGAAAGCGCTGTAACTAGGTTTAAGGATATGATTCCTTCTTTATGTTCTCTAATGCCATATACCAACACAGTGCAGAGTAGCTACCTAAACTCTGTAAGTGAGATAGAGTATCTCGTCAATAGTTTTACATCCTCATTGAAGACAACTTTGGATGCTGTAGCTCCTCTGAAAAAGAGAGCTTTAAATCAGAAGTGTCTGACTCCGTGGTATAACTCACAAACTCGTAGCTTAAAGCAGATAACCCGTAAGTTGGAGAGGATTTGGCGTCTCACTAATTTAGAAGATCTTCACTTAGCCTGGAAAAAGAGTCTGTTGCTCTATAAAAAAGCCCTCCGTAAAGCTAGGACATCTTTCTACTCATCACTAATTGAAGAAAATAAGAACAACCCCAGGTTTCTTTTCAGCACTGTAGCCAGGCTGACAAAGAGTCAGAGCTCTATTGAGCTGAGTATTCCATTAACATTAACTAGTAATGACTTCATGACTTTCTTTGCTAACAAAATTTTAACTATTAGAGAAAAAAATTACTCATAATCATCCCAAAGACGTATCGTTATCTTTGGCTGCTTTCAGTGATGCCTGTATTTGGTTAAACTCTTTCTCTCCGATTGTTCTGTCTGAGTTATTTTCATTAGTTACTTCATCCAAACCATCAACATGTTTATTAGACCCCATTCCTACCAGGCTGCTCAAGGAAGCCCTACCATTATTTAATGCTTCGATCTTAAATATGATCAATCTATCTTTGTTAGTTGGCTATGTACCACAGGCTTTTAAGGTGGCAGTAATTAAACCATTACTTAAAAAGCCATCACTTGACCCAGCTATCTTAGCTAATTATAGGCCAATCTCCAACCTTCCTTTTCTCTCAAAAATTCTTGAAAGGGTAGTTGTAAAACAGCTAACTGATCATCTGCAGAGGAATGGTCTATTTGAAGAGTTTCAGTCAGGTTTTAGAATTCATCATAGTACAGAAACAGCATTAGTGAAGGTTACAAATGATCTTCTTATGGCCTCGGACAGTGGACTCATCTCTGTGCTTGTTCTGTTAGACCTCAGTGCTGCTTTTGATACTGTTGACCATAAAATTTTATTACAGAGATTAGAGCATGCCATAGGTATTAAAGGCACTGCGCTGCGGTGGTTTGAATCATATTTGTCTAATAGATTACAATTTGTTCATGTAAATGGGGAATCTTCTTCACAGACTAAAGTTAATTATGGAGTTCCACAAGGTTCTGTGCTAGGACCAATTTTATTCACTTTATACATGCTTCCCTTAGGCAGTATTATTAGACGGTATTGCTTACATTTTCATTGTTATGCAGATGATACCCAGCTTTATCTATCCATGAAGCCAGAGGACACACACCAATTAGCTAAACTGCAGGATTGTCTTACAGACATAAAGACATGGATGACCTCTAATTTCCTGCTTTTAAACTCAGATAAAACTGAAGTTATTGTACTTGGCCCCACAAATCTTAGAAACATGGTGTCTAACCAGATCCTTACTCTGGATGGCATTACCCTGACCTCTAGTAATACTGTGAGAAATCTTGGAGTCATTTTTGATCAGGATATGTCATTCAAAGTGCATATTAAACAAATATGTAGGACTGCTTTTTTGCATTTACGCAATATCTCTAAAATCAGAAAGGTCTTGTCTCAGAGTGATGCTGAAAAACTAATTCATGCATTTATTTCCTCTAGGCTGGACTATTGTAATTCATTATTATCAGGTTGTCCTAAAAGTTCCCTAAAAAGCCTTCAGTTAATTCAAAATGCTGCAGCTAGAGTACTGACGGGGACTAGAAGGAGAGAGCATATCTCACCCATATTGGCCTCTCTTCATTGGCTTCCTGTTAATTCTAGAATAGAATTTAAAATTCTTCTTCTTACTTATAAGGTTTTGAATAATCAGGTCCCATCTTATCTTAGGGACCTCGTAGTACCATATCACCCCAATAGAGCGCTTCGCTCTCAGACTGCAGGCTTACTTGTAGTTCCTAGGGTTTGTAAGAGTAGAATGGGAGGCAGAGCCTTCAGCTTTCAGGCTCCTCTCCTGTGGAACCAGCTCCAATTCAGATCAGGGAGACAGACACCCTCTCTACTTTTAAGATTAGGCTTAAAACTTTCCTTTTGCTAAAGCTTATAGTTAGGGCTGGATCAGGTGACCCTGAACCATCCCTTAGTTATGCTGCTATAGACGTAGACTGCTGGGGGGTTCCCATGATGCATTGTTTCTTTCTCTTTTTGCTCTGTATGCACCACTCTGCATTTAATCATTAGTGATCGATCTCTGCTCCCCTCCACAGCATGTCTTTTTCCTGGTTCTCTCCCTCAGCCCCAACCAGTCCCAGCAGAAGACTGCCCCTCCCTGAGCCTGGTTCTGCTGGAGGTTTCTTCCTGTTAAAAGGGAGTTTTTCCTTCCCACTGTAGCCAAGTGCTTGCTCACAGGGGGTCGTTTTGACCGTTGGGGTTTTACATAATTATTGTATGGCCTTGCCTTACAATATAAAGCGCCTTGGGGCAACTATTTGTTGTGATTTGGCGCTATATAAAAAAATTGATTGATTGATTGATTGATTTCTTAGCTAATATGTGATGTTAACGTAGATTTTTCCCCCAAAATACTGTCAGATTGTAATTTCCACCACAGTAATTTCCACCACATTGCATTGTTGGGTGGAAATTACAATGGTGTGGTGGAAATTACATTTACGCGTGCAGGTGCAATTCATAGATCCCCATACACTGTCCTTGCTTTCTCACACACTCATCTCATGGTCTCCCCACACATTCAGCCTATGCATGGTCCTACAATGATTTGCTCCCCGGGCAACACCCTCTCCAGCGCCCCGCCCCCTTTCGCAGCGGCCCCGTCCCCGTCCCCGGCGAAAAAAAAAAAAAATGGCGAAAAACTGTTATAATAACTGATAAAAAACCACTAATAGTAATGTTATTATTACAACAATGTGGTAATAGTGTAAAAATAACACTTTTTTAGACAATTTTTGACATGTTTATAACTATAATTAACATGCTTATAGCAATTTTCGCGATGTCATTTGGGGTCGGGGTTTCACGGTGGTGCCACCCCCTCTCGGGTGCCAGCCTGGGCAATTGCCCGGTCAGCCCGCCCCTGCTCTACACACTCAGTCTATGCTCCCCCATCACATTTTGTCCATGCTCTCCCGCACCACATCCTCATCATCTCACACCTAATACACGTATAGTCCCCACCTACCTTATGCTCCTTCACATTACACACCCGACTCATAGCTCACTTCTCACTGACACACACACACAATTCATGGTGCCCACACACTCCATCTCCCTTTGACAGAGAGCCAACCACCAGGGCATGTGTACCCCCACTCTCACACGCATGCAAGCACGAACACACGCATGCACACACACACACAAACAGTACAGCCGCACAACTGCAATTTATTTATTCAAATATTTAATATTAGTGTATTTACCCTGACTATGAATTCTGTATTTATTGAAGTAAATTTGTCTGTTTTCAAGATGCCACAGAAGTCCACAAAAGAGAGGTCACAAGCCTATAGGGACAGGATAAAAGAAGACCCTGTCAAATATCAAGAGCGACTGAAAAGAGACCGTGAGAGATACCAAAGAAAAAAGAAACGGGTGTGGTGAAACTAAAGGTGCTTTTCCACTTCACAAAAGTAGCACTACTCAGCTTGACTCTACTCGGTTTTTTGCTTTTCCATTAGGGTAGTATCTGGTACTGGGTTCTTTTTTTTAGTACCTGCTTGGGAGCGGTTCCAAGCGAGCCGAGCCGATACTAAAATGTGACGTCAACAGGCTGCCAGCCACTGATTGGTCAGAGAACGTTGTCACTGGACGAGTCATGAGTGCGCCGTCCGAGAGGAAAATCAAAACCCACCATTTTTAAATAGTCACAGCGGCGTTACAGCGACCGTTGTTTTCTTTCGTTTCACGGCGAGTTTTTTTTTTTTTCTTTACTCGCACAAAACCACACCGTGGTCTGTGGATGAGCTGCGGACGTTTATGTTTGGTGGCGGAGGAGAGAATATGGAGAGGTGGATGAAGCGATCCGAAATGAGGCCGCACTCGGCTCACCGGACATTACAGCAACTCAGAGAACAGCTGAAAAAGCTTAAAAGTGATTAAAGGACCACAACGACCGGAGTAGGTCGGACCGTAAGGGCTGGAAACGGTTCGACCGCAGGAACACTGTTTACGGACATCGACCGGCGAGCAACGGGAGGCAGGATGACCGCGACTGGGCCACGGCTTTGTTGGAAGCGGCGGATGGTAAGAGTTTTTGTGTCTGTAGTCTGCTTGAAATGATGCTGGAATAATCATGTCTAAACTGAGATTTTACCAAATGGTGTTTAACATAAACAAAAAGGTTTACTCACTTCAGTGAAGGCATCATTCAAAAGGAATTTTGAACAACCAGTTTTACTGTCTGTTTACTTCCATTTACATTTATGACCCCATTAAATGTAAAACTTATTTTACTACTGGATTATGCTTAAACAGCTTTTCAAACTGTTTGCCTTTAAATCAGTAAACCTTGGTAACTTTTACAAATCAAATTGATGTTGCACAAAAGTGGAGACATTTTAGCAAAAAGTACAAAAATTTATTCAAACTTCACAGTGAAACATAACCGGTGTATAACATGATGATGATAAAGGTGTCCCATTCTGTGGCATGAACCTCTGCAGCGGTGACTCTGAGAAAACCATCTGAAACACACACACAGCATACATATTTTAATTAGTGCTGTCAGATTATTAAAAAAAATAATGTAAGTGATTACAGGGTTGCTACAGGGTTAGTTAATCGAAATGAATCATTTAATTGCAGGTTTATTTAAAAAAAAAAAACTCAGATCTGTGTGTTTGGGGTATTTAATAATCAGGTAAAAAGGATCTGGGTTATTTTTGTTACATATCAAAGAGGTATTAAGCTGTAAATTGATCTTAAATTGGGAGAAGTGTCTAAGTGTAATGTGGATGGGTTAAATGCAGGCAAATTTCATTGTATTTATGTGTACAATGACAATAAAAGGATATAAAGAATGTCTCTAAAAACAGAATTGTGGGAGTTTGGAGGCTGATTCTTTCTGCACAATATGACTCTTTTAATAATTACCTTATTAGATTTCATATTTTAAATTTGTCCATTGAACATTAAAATCTGGATGAAAAACAAACGTTTTAATGTGTTTTAAGCCGTTCGAGTTCAGTGACGACGTTAATTAACGGTCATTAAAACCGAATCAACATTTGTGTGTGAACGTCAGTAAATGCACAAACTCCCACATTTAAGATTTAACAATAAGTTATCAAAGCAACTTACTTTGGTAAAAAAAAAAGACATTAAAACATTTATTGCTCAGAAACACGTCTTTATTTACAGACCAAGTCACTGACGTCAGAACAAAATGGAGCAAAGTGTGACTGAAGGCCTGATAGGTGCTGTAATTAATCTAAATTAACACTTTATTTTGACAGCCACAATTTTAATAGTTAATAGTGACAGCCTGCAGTTATTAATTATTTACGAGCTTAGGAAGCTAACGATTAGCTTACCGTCATGCTTTGCCTCTTCATCTCTAGCAGCTTGTATCTTCTCGTCTTCATCTTCATATGAATTCCCAAAGTCTTCTGTACGTCTCAAGCGTGTTTTTCTCACCGCCAGCAACTTTCTCTTAAAAACTCACAGCAGTAAACACACCGAGTTCGCCATTGTTTATGTTTGTGTCGTGTATAAAACGACGTCACTGCAGTTTGCTCTGCTGACCCCGCCCACGTTGAAGAGGTACTATTTGCAGTAGAAAAGCTTGCGCTTGGAACCAAACCGAGTAGAGCCGAGTAGTGCTGGAGCTTTGTAGTGGAAAAGTGGCTTAATAGGAGAACTTCCAAAAAGAGAACAATGCAAACAAAGGAGACACAGAAGAAACTATATGAAAAAATATCGGGACAAGTTGAAGAATGCTCTTGAGGTACAGGCCTACCTGGAAACCACAACCCCACCAAACTCTCCACCGGAACCTGTCCCTCCACCTCCCACACCACCCTTACCATTACCCTCTGACGAACGTGTGACGCAAAAACAAAGGGGAAGAAAAAGGTCCTAATTAACCGATCAAAGGTTTATGCAGCATTATATGAAAGTATTGCCAAGCTTGAAAAGGCTCTGCAAAAGGTAGAGAAGTACAGCAAGAGGTATACAAGATTGTTGGAAAAAGTAAAGCAAGCTGACTCCCCAAAATCGAAGTCTAAAAAGCAGTTGGCATCAGCACCACACACCCTGAGAAGGACTTTAGTCTTCCACAATGCTGTCCTTGATGAGTTAAGGGAGAGATATCAAAATCTCTCCTCTGAGAAAGATAAACAGTTCATGTCAAAGATCCTGGTTGGGAAGATACTCAAAAAGTACCGATTGATTGCAATGGCCAAAAGAGAATTTGGCTTCTCGGCCAAGAGAAAGAGGAGTAATGAAAAAAGATCAGCAGCATTTACATATACAAGGAAAAAGCAAAACAACAGCGTCAGCACGGATACAATCCAGAAAATCAGGAAGTTCTTAGAAAGAGATGAGAACAGCAGGCCCACAACAGGTAAAAAGGAGACGGTGACACAGAGAAAAATGAAAAAACAGAAGAGATTCCTCAATGAATCCATGGAGATCCTGCATGACAAATTTAAAAAGGAGTACCCTGGCATCAAAATTTCTTACAGGGAGTTCTGCAAAAAACATCCTTTCTGGATTACAAAGCCCACTGTTAAGGACAGAGACTCGTGCTTATGCAAGACGCATGCCAATCTACAATTCATGGCAGACAAACTGGCCCAGCACAAGGTGATTACCACAAGGAATATTGAGGATTTGGCCATCTCTCTTTGCTGTTCACCCTACACAAAGGAGTGCATGTACAGGGACTGTCCAAAATGCGTGGAGAAAGAGCTGCTCACATCAACCTTTGACCCTGGGGACCAGACATCGTGGCATGTATGGAAGACAAAAGCGGAGGAGAGAGAGAAGAAAAGAAAAGACGGTACTAAAGAAATATTCACGGTCCATCTCACCGTTAAGGAGAAGGAAGAGGGCACGCTCCAAAATTTACTGGAAGACTTTTCAAAAAATGTAAAGGAAAAACTGGGAAAACATGTATTCAACATCAGGCACCAGTATGCAGCAATCCGTGGCTTAAAAGAGAACTTGAGAGAGGACGAGGTGGTTCTGCATATTGATTTTGCAGAGAACTTCCAGTGTAAGTACAGCAGTGAAATCCAGGCGGTACATTTTGGAGACTCGCACCTCCAGGTCTCCCTGCATACTGGTGTGGCCTACACCTGGAAGGATATGAAGTTGTTATGCTCAATCAGTCCTTCTTATCGGCACGACCCATCAGCAATCTGGGCACATCTAACCCCAGTGCTAACTTACCTGAAGGAGCAACATCCTGCTGCCACCACTCTTCATGTGGTTAGCGATGGACCCACAACTCAATACCGGTCCAAAAAGAATTTCTTCCTCCTCACCAATGTTCCTTACCAAATGGGCTGGAAAAGGATGACCTGGAATTTCCTAGAGGCTGGGCATGGCAAAGGTCCAGCTGATGGCAATGGAGCAGCCGTTAAGAGGGGAGCAGATGACATCATTGCAAGAGGGAGGGAGATTCCAGATGCACGTGTCCTGTTTGTGTCCTGCTGAAGCAGAAGTCCACCTCAACTGAGCTCTTCTATGTGGAACCAGATGCCATTGAAGCCATGGATGTCCACATTCCATCAGAATTACAGACAATTCGTGGCACCATGAAAATTCATCAGGTATACTTTCGCTTTTGTGTCTCTATAGATTTTATGCTCTTGCTGTGGTTTTCTACTGCTAATTATGCCTAATTGAATGCCCTGACACTGTTTTCTTTTATCCCCTTGCAGATAATCTCTCATGCTCCAAGCCAGATGTTGTGGAGGGTTCTGAGTGGTTTTTGTTCTGCTGCCAACACCTGCAACTGTTTCACACTGGAAATGGTGAGGTTTCTGCCATGGGATCAATCAATCAATCAATCAATCAATCAATTTTTTTATATAGCGCCAAATCACAACAAACAGTTGCCCCAAGGCCATACAATAATTATGTAAAACCCCAACGGTCAAAACGACCCCCTGTGAGCAAGCACTTGGCTACAGTGGGAAGGAAAAAACTCCCTTTTAACAGGAAGAAACCTCCAGCAGAACCAGGCTCAGGGAGGGGCAGTCTTCTGCTGGGACTGGTTGGGGCTGAGGGAGAGAACCAGGAAAAAGACATGCTGTGGAGGGGAGCAGAGATCAATCACTAATGATTAAATGCAGAGTGGTGCATACAGAGCAAAAAGAGAAAGAAACAATGCATCATGGGAACCCCCCAGCAGTCTACGTCTATAGCAGCATAACTAAGGGATGGTTCAGGGTCACCTGATCCAGCCCTAACTATAAGCTTTAGCAAAAAGGAAAGTTTTAAGCCTAATCTTAAAAGTAGAGAGGGTGTCTGTCTCCCTGATCTGAATTGGGAGCTGGTTCCACAGGAGAGGAGCCTGAAAGCTGAAGGCTCTGCCTCCCATTCTACTCTTACAAACCCTAGGAACTACAAGTAAGCCTGCAGTCTGAGAGCGAAGCGCTCTATTGGGGTGATATGGTACTACGAGGTCCCTAAGATAAGATGGGACCTGATTATTCAAAACCTTATAAGTAAGAAGAAGAATTTTAAATTCTATTCTAGAATTAACAGGAAGCCAATGAAGAGAGGCCAATATGGGTGAGATATGCTCTCTCCTTCTAGTCCCCGTCAGTACTCTAGCTGCAGCATTTTGAATTAACTGAAGGCTTTTTAGGGAACTTTTAGGACAACCTGATAATAATGAATTACAATAGTCCAGCCTAGAGGAAATAAATGCATGAATTAGTTTTTCAGCATCACTCTGAGACAAGACCTTTCTGATTTTAGAGATATTGCGTAAATGCAAAAAAGCAGTCCTACATATTTGTTTAATATGCACTTTGAATGACATATCCTGATCAAAAATGACTCCAGGATTTCTCACAGTATTACTAGAGGTCAGGGTAATGCCATCCAGAGTAAGGATCTGGTTAGACACCATGTTTCTAAGATTTGTGGGGCCAAGTACAATAACTTCAGTTTTATCTGAATTTAAAAGCAGGAAATTAGAGGTCATCCATGTCTTTATGTCTGTAAGACAATCCTGCAGTTTAGCTAATTGGTGTGTGTCCTCTGGCTTCATGGATAGATAAAGCTGGGTATCATCTGCGTAACAATGAAAATTTAAGCAATACCGTCTAATAATACTACCTAAGGGAAGCATGTATAAAGTGAATAAAATTGGTCCTAGCACAGAACCTTGTGGAACTCCATAATTAACTTTAGTCTGTGAAGATTCCTCATTTACATGAACAAATTGCAATCTATTAGACAAATATGATTCAAACCACCGCAGCGCAGTGCCTTTAATACCTATGGCATGCTGTAATCTCTGTAATAAAATTTTATGGTCAACAGTATCAAAAGCAGCACTGAGGTCTAACAGAACAAGCACAGAGATGAGTCCACTGTCCGAGGCCATAAGAAGATCATTTGTAACCTTCACTAATGCTGTTTCTGTACTATGATGAATTCTAAAACCTGACTGAAACTCTTCAAATAGACCATTCCTCTGCAGATGATCAGTTAGCTGTTTTACAACTACCCTTTCAAGAATTTTTGAGAGAAAAGGAAGGTTGGAGATTGGCCTATAATTAGCTAAGATAGCTGGGTCAAGTGATGGCTTTTTAAGTAATGGTTTAATTACTGCCACCTTAAAAGCCTGTGGTACATAGCCAACTAACAAAGATAGATTGATCATATTTAAGATCGAAGCATTAAATAATGGTAGGGCTTCCTTGAGCAGCCTGGTAGGAATGGGGTCTAATAAACATGTTGATGGTTTGGATGAAGTAACTAATGAAAATAACTCAGACAGAACAATCTGAGAGAAAGAGTCTAACCAAATACCGGCATCACTGAAAGCAGCCAAAGATAACGATACGTCTTTGGGATGGTTATGAGTAATTTTTTCTCTAATAGTTAAAATTTTGTTAGCAAAGAAAGTCATGAAGTCATTACTAGTTAAAGTTAATGGAATACTCAGCTCAATAGAGCTCTGACTCTTTGTCAGCCTGGCTACAGTGCTGAAAAGAAACCTGGGGTTGTTCTTATTTTCTTCAATTAGTGATGAGTAGAAAGATGTCCTAGCTTTACGGAGGGCTTTTTTATAGAGCAACAGACTCTTTTTCCAGGCTAAGTGAAGATCTTCTAAATTAGTGAGACGCCATTTCCTCTCCAACTTACGGGTTATCTGCTTTAAGCTACGAGTTTGTCAGTTATACCACGGAGTCAGGCACTTCTGATTTAAAGCTCTCTTTTTCAGAGGAGCTACAGCATCCAAAGTTGTCTTCAATGAGGATGTAAAACTATTGACGAGATACTCTATCTCACTTACAGAGTTTAGGTAGCTACTCTGCACTGTGTTGGTATATGGCATTAGAGAACATAAAGAAGGAATCATATCCTTAAACCTAGTTACAGCGCTTTCTGAAAGACTTCTAGTGTAATGAAACTTATTCCCCACTGCTGGGTAGTCCATCAGAGTAAATGTAAATGTTATTAAGAAATGATCAGACAGAAGGGAGTTTTCAGGGAATACTGTTAAGTCTTCTATTTCCATACCATAAGTCAGAACAAGATCTAAGATATGATTAAAGTGGTGGGTGGACTCATTTACTTTTTGAGCAAAGCCAATAGAGTCTAATAATAGATTAAATGCAGTGTTGAGGCTGTCATTCTCAGCATCTGTGTGGATGTTAAAATCGCCCACTATAATTATCTTATGTGAGCTAAGCACTAAGTCAGACAAAAGGTCTGAAAATTCACAGAGAAACTCACAGTAACGACCAGGTGGACGATAGATAATAACAAATAAAACTGGTTTTTGGGACTTCCAGTTTGGATGGACAAGACTAAGAGACAAGCTTTCAAATGAATTAAAGCTCTGTCTGGGTTTTGATTAATTAATAAGCTGGAATGGAAGATTGCTGCTAATCCTCCGCCCCGGCCCGTGCTACGAGCATTCTGACAGTTAGTGTGACTCGGGGGTGTTGACTCATTTAAACTAACATATTCATCCTGCTGTAACCAGGTTTCTGTAAGGCAGAATAAATCAATATGTTGATCAATTATTATATCATTTACCAACAGGGACTTAGAAGAGAGAGACCTAATGTTTAATAGACCACATTTAACTGTTTTAGTCTGTGGTGCAGTTGAAGGTGCTATATTATTTTTTCTTTTTGAATTTTTATGCTTAAATAGATTTTTGCTGGTTATTGGTAGTCTGGGAGCAGGCACCGTCTCTACGGGGATGGGGTAATGAGGGGATGGCAGGGGGAGAGAAGCTGCAGAGAGGTGTGTAAGACTACAACTCTGCTTCCTGGTCCCAACCCTGGATAGTCACGGTTTGGAGGATTTAAGAAAATTGGCCAGATTTCTAGAAATGAGAGCTGCTCCATCCAAAGTGGGATGGATGCCGTCTCTCCTAACAAGACCAGGTTTTCCCCAGAAGCTTTGCCAATTATCTATGAAGCCCACCTCATTTTTTGGACACCACTCAGACAGCCAGCAATTCAAGGAGAACATGCGGCTAAACTCGGATGACTCTACCCCTTCAGCCAGTGCATTTCCTGAGGGCACATCCATAGATGGAGGTCTGCAACCAATTCTGGATTTAAACGACGGTCTTATCGGTCAGTGGTGTGCAGTGGTCTATAATGGTGATGTGTATCCCGGCATTGTTCAGGATGTTGACCTATACAGTGGTGCTGAAGTGAAAACCATGACAAGCATTGGCAGGAATCGGTTCTATTGGCCACTGAGGGATGATGTTATCTGGTACCAACCCATGGATATATCAGCCTCATCCCTGAACCCGTACCAGTGACAAAACGGCATATAGAAATTAAGATGGAAGTATGGAAAGAAATCTGCAAAGTTTGGCCTTGAATAACATTCCCACACACACACACACATACACACACACACACAGATGCGCGCACACACTCACACATGCACAAATGCCCACGCACACACGTGCAAACACAGACAGATAGACACACACACACACACGCACACTTTCACAGGTATGCAGACACTTTCACAAGGATGCCTGCAACCAAGCATAAACACACACACACACACACACCAGCATAAGGAAATTAAGATGGCAGTAAAGAAAGAACGACAAGAAATCTGTTAAGTTTGGCCTTGAATTACATTCACACACACACACTCACACACACACAAACACCTTGCTTAGCTCAGAAAACAATGAGTAATCAGAATGATATTCCCGGGGGACCGTTCCCCCATGATAACACGTGGTCATAAAACTTTGTCTTGACAAGCAGCTATTATATTCAGGTTTGAGTAAAGAACAAGACATTCTTTTAAAATAAAAATAATTGCATCAGTATTTCTTTTATTCATATATAAACAATTCTAATGTGTTGTATTGATTAATCAAAATGTTTTGCATATAATCATTCCAGTTTATTGACCTGTGCTCATTTTAACTGATATGTGTGTGTGTGTGAGAGAGACCTTTCTGCATCATCTAAAATGTTGATGTTGAAGTATTCTGTATATCCAAAGGATGTGTCTGACTAGTAATAATGTGTTTCCATTTGAATGTCTGAGAACAAATAGTTACCAAAATTATTAAAGTGTTTAAATAGTTGAATCATATCTGTCTGCCCTCTGAGGACATGAAGTTTTCTGTGAGATTACACACACTAAATAGGTGGAGTTTGGTGATGTCAGTCCCCTTTAAAAAGTTAGAACAGAGTCTTGCCGCTCTCTCTGCCTCCTCTCTTGAATCCTCTCTCTAACCCCTTCACACTCTCTCTCTGCCGCTCTTCTCTTTTTCTTTTCTTTGTTGAACGCTTAATTTTTATTTTTGAGCCAAGGCGTCTTGCTAAACTAAGCTAAGCTAAGCTAAGCTACCACATGGCATTCATTCATTTCATCCTTTATTTTTGACAAACTTAAAGTTTTAACCTGATGCTTTAAGGTGCGTCAAGTCTTTTGAACTTTTAAGAGAACTTCTGAGCCAAACCTTTCAAATTAAGAGCGAATTTACAGAAAAGCGACTGTTCCTTTTCATTATAATTTTTCAACGCTCTTAAAGTTTGACCTTTTTTCTACATTCACAAAGGTTTTTAATCTGGCTCCAACAAACTTTTTAAAAGCTACCAGAAACCATTTCCAACAAACACCTTCTACCTCTGGGTTCCTGCAAGCTGATGACGGAGCTGATCTAAACCAGCAGCCAACCTGCCGGTAAAACATGCCGACACAAGCCATTGGGATCACCGGGGACTCCGCTGAGTTAATCCCTTGACCCAAGTGAGCTCACGGTGCCCAGAGCATGAATATCAACGATGAATGGACAGACCGTTAGAACCACCTCTTCAACAGCAGCTAAGTGACACAGTGAGGTTTGTTGTCAATGGATACAGGTGGCGCCTTTTTAAACATATTCATGTTTGTAGTTTTCAGTGACTATACTTGGCAGATACTCTCTTTTCCTTAACAATGTCTTGATAATATTGGCCATATTGGCCTCTCTTCATTGGCTTCCTGTTAATTCTAGAATAGAATTTAAAATTCTTCTTCTTACTTATAAGGTTTTGAATAATCAGGTCCCATCTTATCTTAGGGACCTCGTAGTACCATATCACCCCAATAGAGCGCTTCGCTCTCAGACTGCAGGCTTACTTGTAGTTCCTAGGGTTTGTAAGAGTAGAATGGGAGGCAGAGCCTTCAGCTTTCAGGCTCCTCTCCTGTGGAACCAGCTCCCAATTCAGATCAGGGAGACAGACACCCTCTCTACTTTTAAGATTAGGCTTAAAATGTTATATGGCTGGGGGGGCCTGGCTGCCGGTTTGTTTCTGTTTTTTGGTTTTCCTCCCAGGTGGCTTGCGTTTGGGACTGAGTGGCTGTGTTGCTGAGGCTGTCAGGACCTCACCCTGATCACCTGCGACTCGTCAGGACTCACAGCTGTGGTGCATCTGGATGGATTGGAACATGTTGGCATTTAAGACTGGAGTGCACAGTGTGTGTTTGCCAGAGACTCGACCTTGTGACCAGACGGGTGAGATCGTCGTCTCGGGAGCCATCTCATCAGCAGCGGATGCTGAGAACGTCCAGGTTTGATGCACAGTCTGTGAAAGAGGAGGGGGGTGAGGTCTCACGCTTGTCAGCACACTTCCTGAGGTACGTTAGATTTTGTGACTAACAGTTATACAGTCAGTAAATGTGGTGTCCCTCACACCTTATTATATTGAGCTGTACGTTAGTCATGTATCGGCTTCCACTGCAGTGGAGTTTTGTGAACGGGATGTTCCATGCCTGCAGGTTGGGAAGCTGATCAGTAATCAAGCCAGGAAGTGTTTGCTGTTTGTACACCTTTAAGTGTTCTGTGTGTAGAGTGTGGACTCACATAATGGTTCCTTCTTTCACAGACTCGGTTGTTGCGGCCACCTGGGGGGTGTCGGCGGGGTCCTTGGGTCCGAAACAGCTTCTGGCTCCGGACCGTTAGCGCTGCTGGGAGCGCACCACGCCAGGCCGCACCTTTTGTTATTATCACTGTTATGTATTAAATTCAGTTAGCCTTTGTACCGTGCTCTGCTTATTTCATACTGGGTCCTTCAAACGCTGGTCGGTTCTCCGAGCTGCGTCCGACACATAACAGTAGTCTCTGGCCAAACATCACGGACCCAGCGGTAGCAGAGACGGTAACGCGCCGGGAAGGCGGCAGCAGACGTTCAGTGGTTATCCGGATCAGTTGCGGGGCTCTCCGCCCGGAAGGTGCGTGTTTGAGACCCATTACTGGATACTGATTTGTGCTCTCTTGCAGCCGTGTTCCTGTGTTGTGCCTTATCCGTGGGTCGTGGTGGAGTGTGACCGGATAAGAGGTGTAAACGGGAGCTGCAAGAGTGCGTTTGTAATGGGTTCACGCGCACGGCGGAGCTCTGTTAGCACAGGTCGCTGGGCTTCCTGTGTTACAGTCGTAGCCCCGTTTCCCCGGACAAAGGTAACTACTGCGTCTGTTGTATCAGCTCCGGCGTTATTTAGTTGAGCACATTTTGGTTGTGTGTTGCACTCAGCTGCGCACATAAGAGCAGCTCGTTTGTTTTTTCTGTCGCCAAAGGGGTTTTTTCTTTTTTTGCACTCTGGTTCCCCCTTGTGGTGACTGAATCACGTTACCGTCAAGCTCTTGAGTAGGAACAGGTGTGTTCCATTTGGTTGAGCTTGACGGTATAACTCACTGATTTGTTTTGTGTTAGTTCATTTTGTGTGGGTGGTTTTTGTGTGGGATTTTATTTTGTTTTGTTGTCCACTATTTGTCTGGGGTTGTGACCCTGCAGCCTGTCTGACAACGAACAAAAAAAAAAAGGACCCAAACAACTGTGTGTTGGTCTGTTTGTTTTTTCTTTTATTTCTTTTTGTTTCACATCCCCCGGGGTTAGATGGAACGGTCCCCTGGGGGGTGATGGGTTGTTTTTTCTCTTTGTTTTTTGTTATGCCCTCTCTTCTCCTCTGACTCCAGCCGGGTGTGCCGTAGTGTCGGCATTGCTGGAGGGGTGCAGTTAGGTTGTGCTGGGCGTTTCCCAGGTAGCCTCTGCACCCGGGAGGGGAGGGGGGGGGGTTTGGGGTGTCTTTTTGTTTTCCCCCCCCAGTTTCCGCCCTCAGGGTTTGACTGTGGTGTCCTCTGGGGGGGAAAGGGCGTTGGGTCCATCTAGCCGTGGACGGCCGGGGCTGGGTCCATTGATCATGAGGGGAGGCGTCTCCTGGGGTTGACGAGTGGTCCTCTGGGAGGCGCTGGTAGTCCCCGTGGGTGACGTTGGATCCCAGAGGGACCTCGGCCGTGGTTATTACTCCTGGAGTTGGCGGGTGGCCCTCTGGGGGGTGTTGGTCCCTACGTGTCGTTTGGGGGGAGGAGGGGGGGTATTTTGGCATTTTTGTTTGAGTTCAAGTTTGGGTTTTTCTTTTCTCCCCTTCCCTGGGGTTTGATGGAACGGTCCCCTGGGGAGGGGGGGGGTGTTTTAGTTGTTTTGTTTTATGACTAATCACACATGTTTGAATAAAGGCTGACCGCACAGGTGTAAGAACTCCTGGCCACACCTGTGCTAAGAGACTGTCAGAAACAAGGGCAAAGATGCAGCCAGTTCAACCAGTCTGTTGGAGGATGAACGCAGACGCGGCTTCCAGCCATGGTCCCTGGAGGGGGGTGTTTCTCCTGGGCCAGGTGTGTGTGGTCGCCGGGAGGCTTCCCGTGAGGGTGGGGTACTGTTATATGGCTGGGGGGGCCTGGCTGCCGGTTTGTTTCTGTTTTTTGGTTTTCCTCCCAGGTGGCTTGCGTTTGGGACTGAGTGGCTGTGTTGCTGAGGCTGTCAGGACCTCACCCTGATCACCTGCGACTCGTCAGGACTCACAGCTGTGGTGCATCTGGATGGATTGGAACATGTTGGCATTTAAGACTGGAGTGCACAGTGTGTATTTGCCAGAGACTCGACCTTGTGACCAGACGGGTGAGATCGTCGTCTCGGGAGCCATCTCATCAGCAGCGGATGCTGAGAACATCCAGGTTTGATGCACAGTCTGTGAAAGAGGAGGGGGTGAGGTCTCACGCTCGTCAGCACACTTCCTGAGGTACGTTAGATTTTGTGACTAACAGTTATACAGTCAGTAAATGTGGTGTCCCTCACACCTTATTATATTGAGCTGTACGTTAGTCATGTATCGGCTTCCACTGCAGTGGAGTTTTGTGAACGGGATGTTCCATGCCTGCAGGTTGGGAAGCTGATCAGTAATCAAGCCAGGAAGTGTTTGCTGTTTGTACACCTTTAAGTGTTCTGTGTGTAGAGTGTGGACTCACATAATGGTTCCTTCTTTCACAGACTCGGTTGTTGCGGCCACCTGGGGGGTGTCGGCGGGGTCCTTGGGTCTGAAACAGCTTCTGGCTCCGGACCGTTAGCGCTGCTGGGAGCGCACCATGCCAGGCCGCACCTTTTGTTATTATCACTGTTATGTATTAAATTCAGTTAGCCTTTGTACCGTGCTCTGCTTATTTCATACTGGGTCCTTCAAACGCTGGTCGGTTCTCCGAGCTGCGTCCGACACATAACATAAAACTTTCCTTTTTGCTAAAGCTTATAGTTAGGGCTGGATCAGGTGACCCTGAACCATCCCTTAGTTATGCTGCTATAGACTTAGACTGCTGGGGGGTTCCCATGATGCACTGAGTGTTTCTTTCTCTTTTTGCTCTGTATGCACCACTCTGCATTTAATCATTAGTGATTGATCTCTGCTCCCCTCCACAGCATGTCTTTTTCCTGGTTCTCTCCCTCAGCCCCAACCAGTCCCAGCAAAAGACTGCCCCTCCCTGAGCCTGGTTCTGCTGGAGGTTTCTTCCTGTTAAAAGGGAGTTTTTCCTTCCCACTGTAGCCAAGTGCTTGCTCACAGGGGGTCGTTTTGACCGTTGGGGTTTTACATAATTATTGTATGGCTTTGCCTTACAATATAAAGCGCCTTGGGGCAACTGTTTGTTGTGATTTGGCGCTATATAAAAAAATTGATTGATTGATTGATAATACCACCAGCGCTCCTTTAAAATTTGAAATGAAGCCTGCAGCTTGTCCTTCTTCCACCTGCATTTGGCTCTGCGACATTCCCGTCTGGTTGTTTGGGTTCTGTCATTAATCCAGGGTTCAGGCTGAGTCTTAGACTGCCTGGGTTTTAGAGGAGCCACACAGTCCATCACAGACAGGCAGGAGGAGTTAAACCAGGAGCAGAACTCTGGGCACACACAGACAGCAGAGAAAGCAGCAGAGAATTTTCTGGCAATGAGGAGGTTAAGACCCCAACAGAGCTTGATGGGAGCACAATGTTTAGCTGCCACATGGGAGAAATCACCACTAACTAAAACTCGTGCATGATCAGAAAACACACAGTCATCGATCTCCAAGTCTGACACAGTCAGACCATAAGAGAAACCCAAGTCTAGTGTGAGTCCGTGCTCGTGTGTGGATCCCGACACACACTGCTTCAAATTAAAAGATTCTGTGATATTTCACCTGATATTTAGCCTCTCACAGGAAGAGTGAGAACATCCCGTGACAAACATACCACGGAATGATAAAACACAAGCAGAGAGAAATAACACCGATATGAACATGACATCCCTTGAAAATCTGCAGATTTTGTTAAGCACAAATGTGCACATGGTCTAATTAGCTGCGCCACAGTGTGTCTTTGTGTGTACTACGTGCATCAGGCTGACGGGAGCACGCTGCAGTGATTTGTAACTCTTAAGTCACGTCGGCTTCTTTGCCAGTTTCAATTTATAACTTTTTCTTGTTAAGCACAGGCTCCTGTGACGCCCCTGCCCTTCTCATGCATGTGCACACACACACACACACACGAACACCTCGTCTCTCGTCACCATCCCATAGGCTCTCTCATCATTACTCCACACTGCACACTACAGTCTCATGTTATTTCTGACAGGCTTTGTGGGCGGAATCTGACTCCCGTTTGTCTTCAGCGTCCAGTGGGGCGCCAACACACTGACTGAGCAGAGGACACGAACACACAATGCTCCATTTTTTCCCTCTCAACCGGTGTTGGATCAAGGTCGAGGGGCAGACAAATGGCAAAATATTATTATATCAGTTTCAAACACATGCTGACAAGATGTTAATTCTGATAATAATGAGCACAAGATGACTGACAGCACATTTCTTTTCTCCTAATCATAGGTGTATTTGGAGCACAACATGAAATAAACTAATCAAGCCATCATCTGTCATTGCTTTTAACAGCTGCACACACCTGGAATGGGCACATTTTTATTAAGATGGCAGACTGAAGTAAGAGTATGTATGTGTTCTTGGGATAATTCAGGGGTCTCAGTGACCTCGCTCTCCCCTGTGTCTCTTATCCCGCGCATCCGTTGATTTGAAAGAAGGTTTTGACCAGTTATTTAAGTTTGAACATAATTAGTCTGACGGCTAGACCACCACTCAGAGATTTATTAAACAGAATTTAAATGTCACAGAATTTAACAGAATGCAAGTTTTAAAGAATGAGTGAGATAGATTAAATGATACCCAGAAGTTCTGAGGGTCCAAAGAGCTGAGAGCTTCCAACCAGGCATCTGGTGTTCCAGCAAGCTCTCAGCAAAGAGGAACCCCGAACAGCAGGCTGGGCTTTGTTTTTATACTCTATGGCTAATACAATGTTCTTATGCTAAACTTGGGCATTATCCTTCATCTGAGTGGTCTTGATCCATCTATTCCGTGGCATGGTCCTGCCCACACGCGCTGTGCAGTCTTCTTTTCTTCCTTTTTCTCGCGGTTCACATAAACACAGAGCCCTCCACCTTTGCACTTACCCGAATCACTGGTTCTGTCCTGCCGGTGTAGCGTGCGGCCTGCTAGCTCGACTGCAGTGTCGGGGATCCGCAGGTGAAGCCATATCTCTGTGATGAAAATAACACTGCAGTTCCGCACAAAGCTGTTTGTAGCCATCTGTAGCTCCAGTTCGTCCATTTTGTGGGTGATGGATCTGGCGTTTGAGAGGAAGAGGCTCGGTAATGCTGGCCTGTGAGGTTGTTTACGTAGCCTAGCATCGGAGCCAGACCGACATCCTCGCTTCTGCTTCCTGTCTCTGCGCCGCCTTCTCCGTTTGCTGGGCAGGCTGGTAATCCACGGAGAGCCCAGTGTTCTCGCTATGTCCTCCAGGATGTTGTGGTACTGGTGGAATTTGCTCGTAACAGACAATTTGTATCTCAGACCGAGGTCAAAAAGGTTCTGACCACTGAAGCTGTGGGTCGCTTTATAAAACTCGAAGAATATATGCGCAAAAACTAGGAAAAACAAGCATCAAATTGGAGAGCTAAAAGCCGCTGCTCCCATGTGCGCTGCCATCTTTCACAAGCTCTATTAATATATAAATGATCACTTCCAAACATTAGAACACACTCATAAATGTGACAGTATATTCTTGGCTCAGTAAAAGATAAAGAATAATAGGATGATTCTGAGTGGGGAAAAAAGTACAAATGGTTAATGCATACGAGGTCTGTCAATAAAGTAACGGTCCTTTTTATTTTTTTCAAAAACTATATGGATTTGAATCATGTGCAATTAGATCAGCCAACCTTGAACCCTCGTGCGCATGTGTGAGTTTTTCCACGCCTGTCGGTTGCGTCATTCGCCTGTGGGCAGGCTTTGAGGGAGCACTGGTCCACGCCCATCGTCTTTTTTTTCATTGTTCAGGAATGGCTCAGAGACTGCCGCTTTGCTTGATCAAAATTTTTTCAAAAACTGTGAGGCACATCCAAGTAGACACCAATCGAGAAATTCAGCTGGTTTTCGGTGAAAATTTTAACGGCTGATGAGAGATTATGGAGTGTTACTGTCGCTTTAAGGACTCCCCACGGAGCCGCAGGGCGCGCCGTGCCCTGAGCCGCCATCGTCTGCCTGTTTCGAGCTGAAAACTTCCAAATTTAAGCCTCTGTTGACTCTGGACGTCATGAGAGAACAGAGAAGTCTCAGAAGAGGTCAGGATCAGCAGTTTATCCGGACATTCCACTGATAAAGGAGATTTTGTAATGAAAGACGTGCGGACGGATTCGCATCGACCTTGTGACCAGACGGGTGAGATCGTCTTCTCGGGAGCCATCTCATCAGCAGCGGATGCTGAGAACATCCAGGTTTGATGCACAGTCTGTGAAAGAGGAGGGGGTGAGGTCTCACGCTCGTCAGCACACTTCCTGAGGTACGTTAGATTTTGTGACTAACAGTTATACAGTCAGTAAATGTGGTGTCCCTCACACCTTATTATATTGAGCTGTACGTTAGTCATGTATCGGCTTCCACTGCAGTGGAGTTTTGTGAACGGGATGTTCCATGCCTGCAGGTTGGGAAGCTGATCAGTAATCAAGCCAGGAAGTGTTTGCTGTTTGTACACCTTTAAGTGTTCTGTGTGTAGAGTGTGGACTCACATAATGGTTCCTTCTTTCACAGACTCGGTTGTTGCGGCCACCTGGGGGGTGTCGGCGGGGTCCTTGGGTCTGAAACAGCTTCTGGCTCCGGACCGTTAGCGCTGCTGGGAGCGCACCATGCCAGGCCGCACCTTTTGTTATTATCACTGTTATGTATTAAATTCAGTTAGCCTTTGTACCGTGCTCTGCTTATTTCATACTGGGTCCTTCAAACGCTGGTCGGTTCTCCGAGCTGCGTCCGACACATAACATAAAACTTTCCTTTTTGCTAAAGCTTATAGTTAGGGCTGGATCAGGTGACCCTGAACCATCCCTTAGTTATGCTGCTATAGACTTAGACTGCTGGGGGGTTCCCATGATGCACTGAGTGTTTCTTTCTCTTTTTGCTCTGTATGCACCACTCTGCATTTAATCATTAGTGATTGATCTCTGCTCCCCTCCACAGCATGTCTTTTTCCTGGTTCTCTCCCTCAGCCCCAACCAGTCCCAGCAAAAGACTGCCCCTCCCTGAGCCTGGTTCTGCTGGAGGTTTCTTCCTGTTAAAAGGGAGTTTTTCCTTCCCACTGTAGCCAAGTGCTTGCTCACAGGGGGTCGTTTTGACCGTTGGGGTTTTACATAATTATTGTATGGCTTTGCCTTACAATATAAAGCGCCTTGGGGCAACTGTTTGTTGTGATTTGGCGCTATATAAAAAAATTGATTGATTGATTGATAATACCACCAGCGCTCCTTTAAAATTTGAAATGAAGCCTGCAGCTTGTCCTTCTTCCACCTGCATTTGGCTCTGCGACATTCCCGTCTGGTTGTTTGGGTTCTGTCATTAATCCAGGGTTCAGGCTGAGTCTTAGACTGCCTGGGTTTTAGAGGAGCCACACAGTCCATCACAGACAGGCAGGAGGAGTTAAACCAGGAGCAGAACTCTGGGCACACACAGACAGCAGAGAAAGCAGCAGAGAATTTTCTGGCAATGAGGAGGTTAAGACCCCAACAGAGCTTGATGGGAGCACAATGTTTAGCTGCCACATGGGAGAAATCACCACTAACTAAAACTCGTGCATGATCAGAAAACACACAGTCATCGATCTCCAAGTCTGACACAGTCAGACCATAAGAGAAACCCAAGTCTAGTGTGAGTCCGTGCTCGTGTGTGGATCCCGACACACACTGCTTCAAATTAAAAGATTCTGTGATATTTCACCTGATATTTAGCCTCTCACAGGAAGAGTGAGAACATCCCGTGACAAACATACCACGGAATGATAAAACACAAGCAGAGAGAAATAACACCGATATGAACATGACATCCCTTGAAAATCTGCAGATTTTGTTAAGCACAAATGTGCACATGGTCTAATTAGCTGCGCCACAGTGTGTCTTTGTGTGTACTACGTGCATCAGGCTGACGGGAGCACGCTGCAGTGATTTGTAACTCTTAAGTCACGTCGGCTTCTTTGCCAGTTTCAATTTATAACTTTTTCTTGTTAAGCACAGGCTCCTGTGACGCCCCTGCCCTTCTCATGCATGTGCACACACACACACACACACGAACACCTCGTCTCTCGTCACCATCCCATAGGCTCTCTCATCATTACTCCACACTGCACACTACAGTCTCATGTTATTTCTGACAGGCTTTGTGGGCGGAATCTGACTCCCGTTTGTCTTCAGCGTCCAGTGGGGCGCCAACACACTGACTGAGCAGAGGACACGAACACACAATGCTCCATTTTTTCCCTCTCAACCGGTGTTGGATCAAGGTCGAGGGGCAGACAAATGGCAAAATATTATTATATCAGTTTCAAACACATGCTGACAAGATGTTAATTCTGATAATAATGAGCACAAGATGACTGACAGCACATTTCTTTTCTCCTAATCATAGGTGTATTTGGAGCACAACATGAAATAAACTAATCAAGCCATCATCTGTCATTGCTTTTAACAGCTGCACACACCTGGAATGGGCACATTTTTATTAAGATGGCAGACTGAAGTAAGAGTATGTATGTGTTCTTGGGATAATTCAGGGGTCTCAGTGACCTCGCTCTCCCCTGTGTCTCTTATCCCGCGCATCCGTTGATTTGAAAGAAGGTTTTGACCAGTTATTTAAGTTTGAACATAATTAGTCTGACGGCTAGACCACCACTCAGAGATTTATTAAACAGAATTTAAATGTCACAGAATTTAACAGAATGCAAGTTTTAAAGAATGAGTGAGATAGATTAAATGATACCCAGAAGTTCTGAGGGTCCAAAGAGCTGAGAGCTTCCAACCAGGCATCTGGTGTTCCAGCAAGCTCTCAGCAAAGAGGAACCCCGAACAGCAGGCTGGGCTTTGTTTTTATACTCTATGGCTAATACAATGTTCTTATGCTAAACTTGGGCATTATCCTTCATCTGAGTGGTCTTGATCCATCTATTCCGTGGCATGGTCCTGCCCACACGCGCTGTGCAGTCTTCTTTTCTTCCTTTTTCTCGCGGTTCACATAAACACAGAGCCCTCCACCTTTGTACTTACCCGAATCACTGGTTCTGTCCTGCCGGTGTAGCGTGCGGCCTGCTAGCTCGACTGCAGTGTCGGGGATCCGCAGGTGAAGCCATATCTCTGTGATGAAAATAACACTGCAGTTCCGCACAAAGCTGTTTGTAGCCATCTGTAGCTCCAGTTCGTCCATTTTGTGGGTGATGGATCTGGCGTTTGAGAGGAAGAGGCTCGGTAATGCTGGCCTGTGAGGTTGTTTACGTAGCCTAGCATCGGAGCCAGACCGACATCCTCGCTTCTGCTTCCTGTCTCTGCGCCGCCTTCTCCGTTTGCTGGGCAGGCTGGTAATCCACGGAGAGCCCAGTGTTCTCGCTATGTCCTCCAGGATGTTGTGGTACTGGTGGAATTTGCTCGTAACAGACAATTTGTATCTCAGACCGAGGTCAAAAAGGTTCTGACCACTGAAGCTGTGGGTCGCTTTATAAAACTCGAAGAATATATGCGCAAAAACTAGGAAAAACAAGCATCAAATTGGAGAGCTAAAAGCCGCTGCTCCCATGTGCGCTGCCATCTTTCACAAGCTCTATTAATATATAAATGATCACTTCCAAACATTAGAACACACTCATAAATGTGACAGTATATTCTTGGCTCAGTAAAAGATAAAGAATAATAGGATGATTCTGAGTGGGGAAAAAAGTACAAATGGTTAATGCATACGAGGTCTGTCAATAAAGTAACGGTCCTTTTTATTTTTTTCAAAAACTATATGGATTTGAATCATGTGCAATTAGATCAGCCAACCTTGAACCCTCGTGCGCATGTGTGAGTTTTTCCACGCCTGTCGGTTGCGTCATTCGCCTGTGGGCAGGCTTTGAGGGAGCACTGGTCCACGCCCATCGTCTTTTTTTTCATTGTTCAGGAATGGCTCAGAGACTGCCGCTTTGCTTGATCAAAATTTTTTCAAAAACTGTGAGGCACATCCAAGTAGACACCAATCGAGAAATTCAGCTGGTTTTCGGTGAAAATTTTAACGGCTGATGAGAGATTATGGAGTGTTACTGTCGCTTTAAGGACTCCCCACGGAGCCGCAGGGCGCGCCGTGCCCTGAGCCGCCATCGTCTGCCTGTTTCGAGCTGAAAACTTCCAAATTTAAGCCTCTGTTGACTCTGGACGTCATGAGAGAACAGAGAAGTCTCAGAAGAGGTCAGGATCAGCAGTTTATCCGGACATTCCACTGATAAAGGAGATTTTGTAATGAAAGACGTGCGGACGGATTCGCATGTCGGCACCCAGCCGGCGCAGCGCGGCGCCACAGGAAAAACACCTCCGTGTTGATAACCATTCCTAAGATTTAGGCGGATTTCGATGGCTTTTAGTCGAGTGAGTATCCGAAAAATTGTTTAACAGCTGGGCATGTTCCAACTTGTTCTGTAAGGCTTCCAATGGGGGTGTTTTGCTGTGGCGCTGGGCCATGAGCGGCTGCGCGCCGACGTGCGAATCCGTCCACACGTCTTTCATTACAAAATCTCCTTTAACAGTGGAATGTCCGGATAAATTGCTGATCCCGACCTCTTCTGAAACTTCTCTGTTCTCTCACGACGTCCTGGGTCAACAGAGGCTTAAATTTGGACAGTGGCTTGGAGCGCGGCGCCCTGCGGCTCCGTGGGGAGTCCTTAAAGCAACAGTAACACTCCATAATCTCTCATCAGCCGTTAAAATTTTCACCGAAAACCGTATGAATTTCTCGAATGGTGTCCACTCGGATGGGTCACGGGCATTCAATGTTGGTTTTTGGGCTTGCTGCTTACATGTAGAAAGTTCTCTAGATTCTCTGAATCTTCTGATTATATTATGGACTGTAGATGATGGAATCCTAAATTCCTTGCAATTGAACATTGACAAACATTGTTCATAAACTGTAGGACTATTTTTTCACACAGTTGTTCACAAAGTGGTGATCCTTGCCCCATCTTTGCTTGTGAACGGCTGAGCCTTTTGGGGCCGAGCCTTTTGGGGATGCTCCATTTATACCCAATCATGAGTTGCCTCAGTTCCCAAAAGCTTATTGAGTGTTGCATTATGAACTGCAAAATACGACAACGGAGACCCCGGACTGTTGAACAACTGAAGTCGTACATCAAACAAGAATGGGAAAGAATTCCACCTGCAAAGCTTCAACAATTAGTGTCCTCAGTTCCCAAACGCTTATTGAGTGTTGTTAGAAGGAAAGGTGATGTAACACAGTGGGAAACATACCACTGTCCCAGCTTTTTTGAAACATGTTGCAGGCATCCATTTCAAAATGAGCAAATGTTTACACAAAAACAATACTTTATCAGTTTGAACATTAAATATCTTGTCTTTGTGGTGTATTCAATTGAATATAGGTTGAAGAGGATTTGAAAATCATTGTATTCTGTTTTTTTTACATTTTACACAACGTCCCAACTTCATTGTGGGTTGTACAAGGAATTTTACCAACCAATTTTTTAACCTGTGATCCACCGAAAACAAACTCACACGGAGGCTATCTGCGGCATGACGACAGATTATCTTATTTTATTTTTTTACTTCTATTTTGTCATTTGATTTTTAAATGGCCCACGATGGCAATACGTGTTTTCACTTTCTTGTGTCGCCCATGTATTTTAATATACACTCAACAAAAATATAAATGCAACACTTTTGGTTTTGCTCCCATTTTGTATGAGATGAACTCAAAGATCTAAAACTTTTTCCACATACACAATATCACCATTTCCCTCAAATATTGTTCACAAACCAGTCTAAATCTGTGATAGTGAGCACTTCTCCTTTGCTGAGATAATCCATCCCACCTCACAGGTGTGCCATATCAAGATGCTGATTAGACACCATGATTAGTGCACAGGTGTGCCTTAGACTGCCCACAATAAAAGGCCACTCTGAAAGGTGCAGTTTTATCACACAGCACAATGCCACAGATGTTGCAAGATTTGAGGGAGCGTGCAATTTTGTTTTATTGGGGGGGATACCAGTCAGTATCTGGTGTGACCACCATTTGCCTCATGCAGTGCAACACATCTCCTTTGCATAGAGTTGATCAGGTTGTCAATTCTGGCCTGTGGAATGTTGGTCCACTCCTCTTCAATGGCTGTGCGAAGTTGCTGGATATTGGCAGGAACTGGTACACACTGTCGTATACGCCGGTCCAGAGCATCCCAAACATGCTCAATGGGTGACATGTCCGGTGAGTATGCCGGCCATGCAAGAACTGGGACATTTTCAGCGTCCAAGAATTGTGTACAGATCCTTGCAACATGGGGCCGTGCATTACCCTGCTGCAACATGAGGTGATGTTCTTGGATGTATGGCACAACAATGGGCCTCAGGATCTCGTCACGGTATCTCTGTGCATTCAAAATGCCATCAATAAAATGCACCTGTGTTCTTCATCCATAACAGACGCCTGCCCATACCATAACCCCACCGCCACCACGGGCCACTCGATCCACAATATTGACCTCAGAAAACCGCTCACCCACACGACGCCACACACGTTGTCTGCCATCTGCCTTGGACAGTGTGAACTGGGATTCATCCGTGAAGAGAACACCTCTCCAATGTGCCAAACGCCAGCGAATGTGAGCATTTTCCCACTCAAGTCGGTTATGACGACGAACTGGAGTCAGGTCGAGACCCCGATGAGGACGACGAGCATGCAGATGAGCTTCCTTGAGACGGTTTCTGACAGTTTGTGCAGAAATTCTTTGGTTATGCAAACCGATTGTTTCAGCAGCTGTCCGAGTGGCTGGTCTCAGACGATCTTGGAGGTGAACATGCTGGATGTGGAGGTCCTGGGCTGGTGTGGTTACACGTGGTCTGCGGTTGTGAGGCTGGTTGGATGTACTGCCAAATTCTCTGAAACACCTTTGGAGATGGCTTATGGTAGAGAAATGAACATTCAATACACGAGCAACAGCTCTGGTTGACATTCCTGCTGTCAGCATGCCAATTGCACGCTCCCTCAAATCTTGCAACATCTGTGGCATTGTGCTGTGTGATAAAACTGCACCTTTCAGAGTGGCCTTTTATTGTGGGCAGTCTAAGGCACACCTGTGCACTAATCATGGTGTCTAATCAGCATCTTGATATGGCACACCTGTGAGGTGGGATGAGCGCCTTGGGGCAACTGTTTGTTGTGATTTGGCGCTATACAAGAAAAAAGTTGATTGATTGATTGATTATCTCAGCAAAGGAGAAGTGCTCACTATCACAGATTTAGACTGGTTTGTGAACAATATTTGAGGGAAATGGTGATATTGTGTATGTGGAAAAAGTTTTAGATCTTTGAGTTCATCTCATACAAAATGGGAGCAAAACCAAAAGTGTTGCGTTTATATTTTTGTTGAGTATATTTACAGTTACATTATGTACTTACATTGAACTTACTAATTAAATTCATGCACACATACACAGACACCACATCTCTTTTTAAAATATAGATGATTTACCACCCCCTGCTGGAATGGTGTGTGAGTCCAGAATGTAATTATCAATGTCCATTGTTTGCTGTTGTTAGCTAATATCCCTAATTTCTCCCAAAGTATTTGCCCTGTCAATATTCAGTTTTTGCAGCGTTCATCCTTGACCTGAGCATACCAAACAGCAAATGTCAGCTCTCCCCGGTTTCTCCATGATTGAAGCCATACACATGCACGCACACAGAGGCCACTTGGCTATTTTAATACATATTACAGCCATTTTGAATGCTGTCTAATTAATAATGTTAATATTATGTGTCAGTGTGAATTCTGATTTCCAGCTCCTCACAACACCTGCAAAGATTATTATTATTATTATTATTATTATTGAATATGTGTGTATTTCTTCTTGGTTAACCATGTTTGCAGTTCTTTTTATTTTGAAGAAAGTGACACAGTGATTCTTATAATGACTATATACATGTAAAATGATCATTTCTTTTCACTTGCTAAAAGTAAAGATTTGTAGTGCTCTCAACACTGACGGCATAATTCACTTTCTTATGAGTATTCTGTTAGGTGCCATGTAATTCATATAATAGGAGCGGTCCCTTTAAGAGTTCGGGTGACGTGCTCTTTTTTTTGCCTGCCTTTCTGTTGGCGCGCAACGCCATGTTTGTAGTCCATATATTCTTACGGCGACATGTTTGTAGTCTGTTAATCGGCTCGTCTTTTCATCAAAAGACAACTTCTACACTGGTGACCCCGACGTTTGTCTGCTGGACGTATCCAGATCGTCATGACTGCCAACGCTGTGTCTCTCAAGCTCCCCGAATTCTGGGAATCTTCTGCTTCGGCCTGGTTTGCTCAGACTGAAGCACAGTTTGCCTTGCGTCCTCCTCTGACGGACAAGTATGAAACTCTGAAAGAATACTTACTTCAAACATTCAAACTGTCTGACGCTGAGAGGGCCAATAGGCTTTTCGGTCTTCAAGGGCTCGGTGACAGCAAGCCTTCAGAGCTAATGGACAGAATGCTCGACCTGCTTGGCGACAACAAGCCAGATTTCTTTTTCCTCCACCTTTTCCTACGCCAACTGCCTGCTCATGTGAGAGCTGCTTTGGCCAACACCGCCAGCACTGATTGCAGAGCACTGACTGCTGAGGCTGACAAGTGTTTCCTGGCGAGTCAGCAACCCTGCGCAGCCGCCCTTCTCCCTGCTGGTGTTGTATCAGAGGTACCGGATGATCATATGCTCATCGCAGCAGCAGCCCCGCGTCGGCAGCGGTCTTCAGGTGTGTGCTTCTACCACGCCAGGTTTGGCCCCAAGGCCAAACGATGCCGTTCTCCATGCAGCTTCAGTGGAGTGGGAAACGCCGTGAGCGTCGGCCATGCCGGCAGGCTGCTCTTCATCCATGACTCTGTCTCTGGCCGACGTTTCCTCTGCGACACAGGGGCACAGCGGAGTCTACTGCCTGCTTCACAGGTGGACGTGGTAGCTGACACCCACGGCCCCCCCATGGAAGCCGCCAATGGTAGCCCCATCCGTACGTACGGCACAAGGCATGTTGAACTGTGTTTTGGGGGCCAACGCTTTAGCTGGGACTTTGTGACTGCCAAAGTAGCCGTTCCCCTCTTAGGGTCAGATTTTTGTGTGCATAGGGACTGTTGGTGGACGTTAAAAATCAGTGCTTGATCGACGCCGTAACTTTCTGTTCGTATGCATGCTTCCTCAACGACTCCGATGCACTGCACTTCTCCAGCCTGCTCTCTGTCACGGACAGTTTCCAGCATCTGCTTGCCGAGTTCCCAGCACTCACACAGCCCACTTTCTCCTCTTCCACGGCCAAGCACGGTGTCGAGCATAACATTGACACCACTGGCCCACCTGTATATGCCCGCGCTCGACGTCTCGAGCCGAACAAGCTTGCCGTGGCCAAGACAGAGTTCGAGTCCATGGAGCGCCTGGGGATTGTTCGTCGCTCCAACAGTCCTTGGGCCTCCCCCCTGCACCTTGTCCCCAAGCCGGGGGGGGCTGGTGCCCTTGCGGGGACTACCGACGGCTCAACGACGCGACAACGCCTGACCGCTATCCAGTACCGCACATCCAGGATTTTTCAGCGCACCTGGCTGGTAAGGTCATTTTTTCAAAAGTGGACCTGATCAGAGGATACCATCAAGTGCCCGTACACCCTCTCGACATCCCAAAAACAGCTGTGATCACGCCGTTTGGTTTGTTTGAGTTCCTGCGCACCCCGTTTGGCCTCAAGAATGCTGCTCAAACTTTCCAGCGGCTCATGGACTTTGTGTTACGGGATCTGCCTTTTGTGTTTGTGTACCTTGACGACATCCTGGTGGCCAGTTCATCACCTTCAGAGCACCTTTCGCACCTACGCACTCTGTTCGAGCGACTTGCCGAGCACGGGCTCATCATCAATTCAGCCAAGTGCCAGTTCGGCCTGTCCACCATAGACTTTCTGGGGCACAGAGTCACAAAGGACGGGGTCATTCCTCTTCCGTCAAAAGTGGAGGCCATCACCACTTTCTCATGCCCACTCACTGTCAAAGCCTTACAGGAGTTCCTAGGCATGGTTAACTTCTACAACCGTTTTCTCCCCAGGGCCACCCAAATCATGCGGCCCTTATATGAGGCTCTGAAAGGCGGCAAGCCTAAGCACACTGTGGGCTGGAGCCCGGAAAGAGACAAGGCTTTTGTGGATGCTAAGACAGCCCTGGCCGCCATGTTGGCCCATCCCTCCTCCTCCGCTCCAATCGCACTTACCACGGACACCTCAGACTATGCAGTCGGTGTGATTTACGAGCAGTGGGTGGATAATGCCTGGCAGCCTCTCGCCTTTTTCAGCAGGCAGTTGCGTCCCAATGAACGGAGGTATAGCACCTTCGATCGGGAGCTACTTGGGGTGTACCTCGCCATCCAACACTTTCGTTCACTGCTGGAGGGACGCCAGTTCACCGTTTTTGTGGACCACAAGCCTCTGACTTTCGCCATGTCCAAAGTCACTCAGCCATGGTCGGGCAGGCAACAGCAACAGCTGACTTACATTTCGGAGTTCACAACGGACATTGCACACCTTTCTGGAAAGCACAACCATGTCGCAGATTGCCTCTCCCGCGCTGTTGCGGGGGCGGTCCACCTTGGTCTTGATTACGACAGCATGGCAGCAGAGCAAGCCACAGACCCGGACGTGCAGGTTTGCCGTTCATCCGTTACTGGGCTGCAGCTGCAGGATGTGGCATTTGGCGACGCTGGCACCACTCTGCTTTGCGACGTCTCCATGGGCTCTCCTAGGCCGGTTGTGCCTGCGAAGTGGAGGCGACCTGTTTTTGACGCCATCCATGGCCTCTCACACCCTGGAACCAAGGCCTCACAACTGCTGGTGGCAGCCAAGTTTGTGTGGCATGGTCTCAAAAAGGACGTGAGAGACTGGGCAAATACCTGTGTAGTGTGCCAACGTGCCAAAGTACACCGCTACACCAAAGCACCACTGGAACAGTTTCGAGTGCCGGAACCACGTCAACATCGACCTCGTTGGCCCGCTTCCGCCCTCCCAGGGTTACACTCATCTACTCACTATGGTCGACAGGACCACACGGTGGGCAGAGGCTGTTCCACTGTCATCTATAACATCGGCTGATGTGGCATGGGCATTTATTGGCACCTGGGTGTGCCGTTTTGGCACCCCATCAGACATTTCCTCAGACCGGGGCGTTCAATTTACCTCTGACCTTTGGAACGCTGTCGCAGGTAGCTTGGGAGTTAAACTCCACCGCACCATGGCCTACCACCCCCAGAGTAATGGCCTCTGCGAACGTTTTCACAGATCGATGAAAGCCTCCCTGCGTGCTAGCCTGAAGGACAGTTCCTGGTCTGACAAACTCCCATGGGTCATGCTGGGCATCAGGACAGCACCGAAGGAAGACCTTCGCGCCTCCTCTGCAGAGCTGGTCTATGGTCAGCCATTACGGGTCCCCGGGGATTTCGTCCCTAACACCACGGCCCCTTGGTCAGCCACATTCCAGTGCTCCAGCCTGTTGGATAATGCCAGGCTGTTTGCTCTACTTCCTACTTCCTGTCACGGTTTGCCGAACTCTCACGTCCCCAGTAGCCTACAGTCTGCTGGCTATGTTTTCATTCGAGCAGATGGTCACCACGGAACTCTCCGCCCGCCTTACGAGGGCCCGTTCCGTGTCGTGGAACCTGGGAACAAGCACTTTGTGGTAGACATTGGGGGCAAACCGGAGTGTATTTCTGTGGACCGCCTTAAGCCTGCTCACCTAGATCTGGCCACGCCAGTTGAGTAGGCGCAACCCCCGAAACGAGGGCGGCCTCTGACTAGACCCCCTTTGCCTTTTCCCCCCGCCCCTCGACCATGCCGCAGGGGAGCCCCGCAGACAGCCACTGAAGGGGCGGTTTCACCTTCTCCCATGCGGCGGAGCCGCACTGGATGTTTGATTCGCCCCCCACGCCGTTGATACATTTATTTTTTTCTCCTTTTCTTTTTATGTTCAGGTGTCCTGTTAAAGTGAATTCTGAGGGGGTATGTGTAGTGCTCTCAACACTGACGGCATAATTCACTTTCTTATGAGTATTCTGTTAGGTGCCATGTGATTCATATAATAGGAGCGGTCCCTTTAAGAGTTCGGGTGACGTGCTCTTTTTTTTGCCTGCCTTTCTGTTGGCGCGCGACGCCATGTTTGTAGTCCATATATTCTTACGGCGACATGTTGGTAGTCTGTTAATAAACTCGACTTAAAGAGTCTTAATGAGAGACGTTTCGGCTCGTCTTTTCATCAAAAGACAACTTCTACAGATTGGTGTTTATGGAAACAGTTTTGTGTTTTCAGTAGCTGCAGACATCATTCCAATTCCATCAGCGTGACAATTGGAACTGATTTCATCATGTTCCTGTTCAAAACTATTTTCCACTCATGTTTACAACAATATGGCCTGATCATGTAGCAATTCTGCACTTCATTTTCCTAAAAATATGTGACATTATATCATCTGGTTTCTGATCCATCACAGGAGATATCCTCAAACACCAACATGAGGGAAGACAAAATGAAATCAGTTTGGTTCAGTAATGTTGCTGGAATGACAAGCAGTATCAGGAACATTTCTCTAATTTCAAACTGAGCCATACAACCAAATCAGAAAATCCATTAAATAAATAAATCACAATTTACAGAATGTTTTAAAATGAAATACTTCACTTCTGTAATATGTGTATGTCCAACCTGGTCTCACGGCAAGTTATGACTCAGCAGCACGAAATACACATTAATCTACTGGTTCATGATACTGTGATGAAATGCGCCTCTAACGCAACTGAGAAATAATACGTTCTGTAAAGTAAATGAGAAACAATACGTTCTATAACGCAACTGAGAAATAATACATTCTGTAAAGCAAATGAGAAACGTTCTATAATGCAACTGAGAAATAAAACATTCTGTAAAGCAAATGAGAAACAATACGTTCTGTAACGCAACTGAGAAATAATACGTTCTGTAACGCAAATGAGAAATGATACATTCTGTAAAGCAAAGGAGAAACGATACATTCTGTAACGCAACTGAAAAATAATACGTTCTGTAACGCAACTGAGAAATAATACATTCTGTAACACAACTGAGAAACAATACATTCTGTAAAGCAAATGAGAAACGATACATTCTCTAACGCAACTGAGAAATAATATGTTCTGTAACGCAACTGAGAAACGATACATTCTGTAAAGCAAATGAGAAACGATACATTCTGTAACGCAACTGAGAAATAATACGTTCTGTAAAGCAAATGAGAAACAATACGTTCTATAACGCAACTGAGAAATAATACATTCAGTAAAGCAAATGAGAAACAATACATTCTGTAACGCAACTGAGAAATAATACATTCTGTAAAGCAAATGAGAAACAATACGTTCTGTAACGCGAATGAGAAATATTACGTTCTGTAACGCAACTGAGAAACGATACATTCTGTAAAGCAAATGAGAAACGATACATTCTGTAATGCAATTGAAAAATAATACGTTCTGTAACGCAACTGAGAAATAACACATTCTGTAACACAACTGAGAAACGATACATTCTGTAAAGCAAATGAGAAACAATATTCAATTCAATTTTATTTATATAGCGCCAAATCACAACAAACAGTTGCCCCAAGGCGCTTTATATTGTAAGGCAAGGCCATACAATAATTACGTAAAAACCCCAAAGGTCAAAACGACCCCCTGTGAGCAAGCACTTGGCGACAATGGGAAGGAAAAACTCCCTTTTAACAGGAAGAAACCTCCAGCAGAACCAGGCTCAGGGAGGGGCAGTCTTCTGCTGGGACTGGTTGGGGCTGAGGGAGAGAACCAGGAAAAAGACATGCTTTGGAGGGGAGCAGAGATCAATCACTAATGATTAAATGCAGAGTGGTGCATACAGAGCAAAAAGAGAAAGAAACACTCAGTGCATTATGGGAACCCCCCCCCAGCAGTCTAAGTCTATAGCAGCATAACTAAGGGATGGTTCAGGGTCACCTGATCCAGCCCTAACTATAAGCTTTAGCAAAAAGGAAAGTTTTAAGCCTAATCTTAAAAGTAGAGAGGGTGTCTGTCTCCCTGATCCGAATTGGGAGCTAGTTCCACAGGAGAGGAGCCTGAAAGCTGAAGGCTCTGCCTCCCATTCTACTTTTACAAACCCTAGGAACTACAAGTAAGCCTGCAGTCTGAGAGCGAAGCGCTCTATTGGGGTGATATGGTACTATGAGGTCCCTAAGATAAGAAGGGACCTGATTATTCAAAACCTCATAAGTAAGAAGAAGAATTTTAAATTCTATTCTAGAATTAACAGGAAGCCAATGAAGAGAGGCCAATATGGGTGAGATATGCTCTCTCCTTCTAGTCCCCGTCAGTACTCTAGCTGCAGCATTTTGAATTAACTGAAGGCTTTTCAGGGAACTTTTAGGACAACCTGATAATAATGAATTACAATAGTCCAGCCTAGAGGAAATAAATGCATGAATTAGTTTTTCAGCATCACTCTGAGACAAGACCTTTCTAATTTTAGAGATATTGCGTAAATGCAAAAAAGCAGTCTTACAAATTTGTTTAATATGCGCTTTGAATGACATATCCTGATCAAAAATGACTCCAAGATTTCTCACAGTATTACTAGCGGTCAGGGTAATGCCATCCAGAGTAAGGATCTGGTTAGACACCATGTTTCTAAGATTTGTGGGGCCAAGTACAATAACTTCAGTTTTATCTGAGTTTAAAAGCAGAAAATTAGAGGTCATCCATGTCCTTATGTCTGTAAGACAATCCTGCAGTTTAGCTAATTGGTGTGTGTCCTCTGGCTTCATGGATAGATAAAGCTGGGTATCATCTGCGTAACAATGAAAATTTAAGCAATGCCGTCTAATAATACTGCCTAAGGGAAGCATGTATAAAGTGAATAAAATTGGTCCTAGCACAGAACCTTGTGGAACTCCATAATTAACCTTAGTCTGTGAAGAAGATTCCCCATTTACGTGAACAAATTGTAATCTATTAGATAAATATGATTCAAACCACCGCAGTGCAGTGCCTTTAATACATATGGCATGCTCTAATCTCTGTAATAAAATTTTATGGTCAACAGTATCAAAAGCAGCACTGAGGTCTAACAGAACAAGCACAAAGATGAGTCCACTGTCTGAGGCCATAAGAAGATCACTTGTAACCTTCACTAATGCTGTTTCTGTACTATGATGAATTCTAAAACCTGACTGAAACTCTTCAAACAGACCATTCCTCTGCAGGTGATCAGTTAGCTGTTTTACAACTACCCTTTCAAGAATTTTTGAGAGAAAAGGAAGGTTGGAGATTGGCCTATAATTAGCTAAGATAGCTGGGTCAAGTGATGGCTTTTTAAGTAATGTTTAATTACTGCCACCTTAAAAGCCTGTGGTACATAGCCAACTAATAAAGATAGATTGATCATATTTAACATCGAAGCATTAAATAATGGTAGGGCTTCCTTGAGCAGCCTGGTAGGAATGGGGTCCAATAGACATGTTGATGGTTTGGATGAAGTAACTAATGAAAATAACTCAGACAGAACAATCTGAGAGAAAGAGTCTAACCAAATACCGGCATCACTGAAAGCAGCCAAAGATAACGATACGTCTTTGGGATGGTTATGAGTAATTTTTTCTCTAATAGTTAAAATTTTATTAGCAAAGAAAGTCATGAAGTCATTACTAGTTAAAGTTAAAGGAATAATCGGCTCAATAGAGCTCTGACTCTTTGTCAGCCTGGCTACAGTGCTGAAAAGAAACCTGGGGTTGTTCTTATTTTCTTCAGTTAGTGATGAGTAGTAAGATGTCCTAGCTTTACGGAGGGCTTTTTTATAGAGCAACAGACTATTTTTCCAGGCTAAGTGAAGATCTTCTAAATTAGTGAGACGCCATTTCCTCTCCAACTTATGGGTTATCTGCTTTAAGCTGCGAGTTTGTGAGTTATACCACAGAGTCAGGCACTTCTGATTTAAAGCTCTCTTTTTCAGAGGAGCTACAGCATCCGAAGTTGTCTTCAATGAGGATGTAAAACTATTGACGAGATACTCTATCTCACTTACAGAGTTTAGGTAGCTACTCTGCACTGTGTTGGCATATGGCATTAGGGAACATAAAGAAGGAAACATATCCTTAAACCCAGTTACAGCGCTTTCTGAAAGACTTCTAGTGTAATGAAACTTATTCCCCACTGCTGGGTAGTCCATCAGAGTAAATGTAAATTTTATTAAGAAATGATCAGACAGAAGGGAGTTTTCAGGGAATACTGTTAAGTCTTCAATTCCCATACCATAAGTCACAACAAGATCTAAGATATGATTAAAGTGGTGAGTGGACTCATTTACATTTTGAGCAAAGCCAGTTGAGTCTAATAATAGATTAAATGCAGTGTTGAGGCTGTCATTCTCAGCATCTGTGTGGATGTTAAAATCGCCCACTATAATTATCTTATCTGAGCTAAGCACTAAGTCAGACAAAAGTTCTGAAAATTCACAGAGAAACTCACAGTAACGACCATGTGGACGATAGATAACAACAAATAAAACTGGTTTTTGGGACTTCCAATTTGGATGGACAAGACTAAGAGTCAAGCTTTCAAATGAATTAAAGCTCTGTCTGGGTTTTTGATTAATTAATAAGCTGGAATGGAAGATTGCTGCTAATCCTCCGCCTCGGCCCGTGCTACGAGCGTTCTGGCAGTTAGTGTGACTCGGGGGTGTTGACTCATTTAAACTAACATATTCATCCTGATGTAACCAGGTTTCTGTAAGGCAGAATAAATCAATATGTTGATCAATTATTATATCATTTACTAACAGGGACTTAGAAGAGAGAGACCTAATGTTTAATAGACCACATTTAACTGTTTTAGTCTGTGGTGCAGTTGAAGGTGCTATATTATTTTTTCTTTTTGAATTTTTATGCTTAAATAGATTTTTGCTGGTTATTGGTGGTCTGGGAGCAGGCACCGTCTCTACGGAGGATTTAAGAAAATTGGCCAGATTTCTAGAAATGAGAGCTGCTCCATCCAAAGTGGGATGGATGCCGTCTCTCCTAACAAGACCAGGTTTTCCCCAGAAGCTTTGCCAATTATCTATGAAGCCCACCTCATTTTTTGGACACCACTCAGACAGCCAGCAATTCAAGGAGAACATGCGGCTAAATATGTCACTCCCGGTCCGATTGGGGAGGGGCCCAGAGAAAACTACAGAGTCCGACATTGTTTTTGCAAAGTTACACACCGATTCAATGTTAATTTTAGTGACCTCCGATTGGCGTAACCGGGTGTCATTACTGCCGACGTGAATTACAATCTTACCAAATTTACACTTAGCCTTAGCCAGCAGTTTCAAATTTCCTTCAATGTCACCTGCTCTGGCCCCCGGAAGACAATTGACTATGGTTGCTGGTGTCGCTAACTTCACATTTCTCAAAACAGAGTCGCCAATAACCAGAGTTTGATCCTCAGTGGGTGTGTCGCCGAGTGGGGAAAAATGGTTAGAAATGTGAATGGGTTGGCGATGTACACGGGGCTTCTGTTTAGGGCTATGCGTCCTACTCACAGTCACCCAGTCGGCCTGCTTTCCCGGCTGCTCGGGATCTGCCAGAGGGAAACTAATGGCGGCTAAGCTACTTGGTCCGCACCGACTACAGGGGCCTGGCTAGCTGTAGAATTTTCCACGGTGCGGAGCCGAGTCTCCAATTTGCCCAGCCTGCCCTCCAAAGCTACGAATAAGCTACACTTATTACAAGTACCATTACTACTAAAGGAGGCCGAGGAATAACTAAACATTTCACACCCAGAGCAGAAAAGTGCGGGAGAGACAGGAGAAGCCGTCATGGTAAACCGGCTAAGAGCTAGTAGCTGCACTAAGCTAGCGGATTCCTAAAAACACGCAAAGTGAATAACGTGTAAATAATTTAGAGGTGATTCAGCAGAGGGAGTGCTTTAGTTAAGGCACGTGAAGATTACACTGTGAAACAAATCGTTATCTAGGTAACTAGATCAATCTAACTGCGTAGATTAAACAGCTAACAGATACAGCAAAACACTGCTGTGCTCTGGAACAGGAAGTGATACAATACCGCAGTGAGAGCCAACCACCAGTAGAGGCAAGCAAGAGCAATTACTACTTCTGTAACGCAACTGAGAAATAATACATTCTGTAACACAACTGAGAAACGATACATTCTGTAAAGCAAATGAGAAATGATACATTCTGTAACGTAACTGAGAAATAATACGTTCTGTAACGCAACTGAGAAACGATACATTCTGTAAAGCAAATGAGAAACGATACATTCTGTAACGCAACTGAGAAATAATATGTTCTGTAGTGCAACTGAGAAATGATACATTCTGTAAAGCAAATGAGAAACGATACATTCTGTAATGCAATTGAGAAATAATACATTCTGTAGTGAAACTGAGAAACGATACATTCTGTAAAGCAAATGAGAAACGATACATTCTGTAACGCAATTGAGAAATAATACATTCTGTAGTGAAACTGAGAAACGACACATTCTGTAAAGCAAATGAGAAACGATACATTCTGTAACGCAACTGAGAAATAATACGTTCTGTAACGCAACTGAGAAACGATACATTCTGTAAAGCAAATGAGAAACGATACATTCTGTAATGCAACTGAGAAATAATACGTTCTGTAGTGCAACTGAGAAACGATACATTCTGTAAAGCAAATGAGAAACGATACATTCTCTAACGCAACTGAGAAATAATATGTTCTGTAACGCAACTGAGAAATAATACATTCTGTAGTGAAAATGAGAAACGATACATTCTCTAAAGCAAATGAGAAACGATACATTCTGTAACGCAACTGAGAAACGATACATTCTGTAAAGCAAATGAGAAACAATACGTTCTGTAATGCAACTGAGAAATAATACATTCTGTAAAGCGAATGAGAAATAATACGTTCTGTAACGCAAATGAGAAACGATACGTTCTGTAACGCAACTGAAAAATAATACGTTCTGTAATGCAACTGAGAAATAATACATTCTGTAAAGCAAATGAGAAACGATACATTCTGTAACGCAACTGAGAAATAATACGTTCTGTAACACAACTGAGAAATAATACATTCTGTAACACAACTGAGAAACGATATATTCTGTAAAGCAAATGAGAAACAATATATTCTGTAACGCAACTGAGAAATAATACGTTCTGTAACGCAACTGAGAAACGATACATTCTGTAAAGCAAATGAGAAACTATACATTCTGTAACGCAACTGAGAAATAATACATTCTGTAGTGAAACTGAGAAACGATACATTCTGTAACGCAACTGAGAAATAATACGTTCTGTAAAGCAAATGAGAAACAATACGTTCTATAACGCAACTGAGAAATGATACATTCTGTAACGTAACTGAGAAATAATACATTCTGTAACGCAACTGAGAAACGATACATTCTGTAAAGCAAATGAGAAACGATACATTCTGTAACGCAACTGAGAAATAATACGTTCTGTAGTGCAACTGAGAAATGATACATTCTGTAAAGCAAATGAGAAACGATACATTCTGTAATGCAATTGAGAAATAATACATTCTGTAGTGAAACTGAGAAACGATACATTCTGTAAAGCAAATGAGAAACGATACATTCTGTAACGCAATTGAGAAATAATACATTCTGTAGTGAAACTGAGAAACGATACATTCTCTAAAGCAAATGAGAAACGATACATTCTGTAACGCAACTGAGAAACGATACATTCTGTAAAGCAAATGAGAAACAATACGTTCTGTAACGCAACTGAGAAATAATACATTCTGTAAAGCGAATGAGAAATAATACGTTCTGTAACGCAAATGAGAAACGATACGTTCTGTAACGCAACTGAAAAATAATACGTTCTGTAACGCAACTGAGAAATAATACATTCTGTAAAGCAAATGAGAAACGATACATTCTGTAACGCAACTGAGAAATAATACGTTCTGTAACACAACTGAGAAATAATACATTCTGTAACACAACTGAGAAACGATATATTCTGTAAAGCAAATGAGAAACAATATATTCTGTAACGCAACTGAGAAATAATACGTTCTGTAACGCAACTGAGAAACGATACATTCTGTAAAGCAAATGAGAAACGATACATTCTGTAACGCAACTGAGAAATAATATGTTCTGTAACGCAACTGAGAAACGATACATTCTGTAAAGCAAATGAGAAACGATAAATTCTGTAACGCAACTGAGAAATAATACGTTCTGTAGTGCAACTGAGAAACGATACATTCTGTAAAGCAAATGAGAAACGATACATTCTGTAACGCAACTGAGAAATAATACATTCTGTAGTGAAACTGAGAAACGATACATTCTGTAACGCAAATGAGAAACGATACATTCTCTAACGCAACTGAGAAACGATACATTCTGTAAAGCAAATGAGAAACGATACATTCTGTAACGCAACTGAGAAATAATATGTTCTGTAACGCAACTGAGAAACGATACATTCTGTAAAGCAAATGAGAAACGATAAATTCTGTAACGCAACTGAGAAATAATACGTTCTGTAGTGCAACTGAGAAACGATACATTCTGTAAAGCAAATGAGAAACGATAAATTCTGTAACGCAACTGAGAAATAATACGTTCTGTAGTGCAACTGAGAAACGATACATTCTGTAAAGCAAATGAGAAACGATACATTCTGTAACGCAACTGAGAAATAATACATTCTGTAGTGAAACTGAGAAACGATACATTCTGTAACGCAAATGAGAAACGATACATTCTCTAACGCAACTGAGAAATAATATGTTCTGTAACGCAACTGAGAAATAATACATTCTGTAGTGAAACTGAGAAACGATACATTCTGTAAAGCAAATGAGAAACGATACATTCTCTAACGCAACTGAGAAATAATACGTTCTGTAAAGCAAATGAGAAACAATACGTTCTATAATGCAACTGAGAAATAATACATTCTGTAAAGCAAATGAGAAACAATACGTTCTGTAACGCAACTGAGAAATAATACATTCTGTAAAGCGAATGAGAAATAATGCGTTCTGTAACGCAACTGAGAAACGATACATTCTGTAAAGCAAATGAGACACGATACATTCTGTAACGCAAATGAGAAACGATACGTTCTGTAACGCAACTGAAAAATAATACGTTCTGTAACGCAACTGAGAAATAATACATTCTGTAACACAACTGAGAAACGATACATTCTGTAAAGCAAATGAGAAACAATACTGTCAAGGATTTTATATAGTTCATGCTCTTATTATCATTTATTTTCTTTAGTTTATGCTTATATTATTATTATTTATTTTCTTATAGTTTATGCTTATTATTTTTCCTCTTTGTGAGAAGAGGAGGTTTTAGAAGGAAAGACTTGTTGTCTGCATTCTTCATTGTTGAGCAAACTATTTTTCATTTTGCCTTATCCTGCTTTGACGAGCCACAAGGCTCATGTTGCAGGAATGGAAGGTTTCAGCCGTTACCTATCTTTGCTATCACCCTCTTGCAGACATGACTCATGTGTAACCTCTCCCGACTGTCCTTGTTTGTTTTTTCTCATGTTGATGAACTAAATAAAAGGCTGGGCCAGAGGAGGAGATTTTAGGAGAGCTTTGAAGCTGAGCACTTACAAGCTGTTTCTGGTTCTCCTCCTCTGCGCAGAGCAAATATATATATATATATTTGTCTCTCTCTGACTGGTTTCTTTTCAGTGTTTGTGCCTCTCATTTCTTTAAAAACAGGGTGCAAACCCAACAGTTTTTTCTTGGCACCCAATGTGGGGCGTCGACAGATCTTATCGAGCGAACGGAGGGAGACACGCCGCAGACTGTGCACAGCCAATTCCACTAGAGGGATCGAAGGAAAGTCCTGAGGAGTGAATTCTCCGTCGGGCCGGTGACTATAGACGTCCACCTCCGCTCGCCACAGTAGATTGACGACGCCTCTGAACCAAATGAGGGGCGCAACAAATTAACATAAGTAATTACTGCCTTCCTGTGAGGAAAATATGTTGAGGAGGGGTTCGAGTCCCCATCCAGAATAAAGTGCAGGGGAGGGAGTTAGAGTCTCCGGTCCTGCCGGCACATTTGGCGGAGGGGTTCGAGTCCCCATCCGGAATAAAGTGCGGGGGAGGGAGTTAGAGTCTCCGGTCCTGCCGGCACATTTGGCGGAGGGGTTCGAGTCCCCATCCGGAATAAAGTGCGGGGGAGGGAGTTAGAGTCTCCGGTCCTGCCGGCACATTTGGCGGAGGGGTTAGAGTCCCCATCCGGAATAAAGTGCGGGGGAGGGAGTTAGAGTCTCCGGTCCTGCCGGCACATTTGGCGGAGGGGTTCGAGTCCCCATCCGGAATAAAGTGCGGGGGAGGGAGTTAGAGTCTCCGGTCCTGCTGGCACAGGTGGCGGAGGGGTTCGAGTCCCCATCCGGCTGAGAAATACAGGAGGAGTAAGAATAAATTTCAGGAGAAGCAGTTAGAGAGACGCGAATTAATTGATTATTTCAAAAGTGAAACTGTGTTTGTGGTATGAATGAGAGAAAATTCTGTTTTTGTTGTTTTGTTGTAAGGATTTTGTTGTGTTATTTATGTCTTGATATTATTATTATTATTTTTTTTAAGATGAGGGCTTGTCTGTAATTGCAATCATTGATGAAATCTGTAATTTATTTTGTATATGTGTGAGAGTTGGAGCGGTTGTGGGAGTGTGTGTGTGTGTGTGAGACAGTGTCGGACTGTATGTGTGGTATTGTTTGACTGAGTATTCCTTAGTAATGATAAAAGAATGAGACTGTGAGTGACTGAAGCACGGACAGCTTGATATCCCATTTTATCAGGGGATAAAAGTGGAGCCGTTGTCTGCAAAATAGGTCATTTTAAGTCCATACGCACCACACTCACATATTCCCGATGAGTCTGCAAAGAGGGGGATTCCAAGGAAGGTCCGCCCCACGGGGTAGAAGCTTGACCTGAACTTTGCAGAGTGAAGGGGAATAGGTGACACATGCACAGAAAATAAGCCCCTATTTCAGGGCGACGAAAAATACATGCACAAACGCAATCCGGAAAATCTGAAGTACATAACTAAATGGAAAAAGAAATATGGCTTTTCAGGTAAATTGGTTATGCCAGATTGTGAAGGTTTGGTGTTAAAACTTACAGCAGCAGCAGCAAATAAAAAGGTAACAGGAAAGCAAGAAAAGAAGGAGAAATAGAGTGTGCAAAAGTATGGCTCAGTGAAGCACAGATGAGAGTAGAGGCCATAAAGAGGAAGAAAGACCTGTGGTGACTCTAAAGGTAAATGGACAGGACATGAATTTTCTCTGTGACACAGGAGCATGTAGGACAGTGATAACAGACAGACCTCCCGGAACTAAATTTGCAAAAGAAGTCGTTTGGGTAAAATCTGCAAATGGACAGGTGAATTCAGAGAAAATATTGAAGTTTGTCAATTTTGAAGATCCTGAAATGAACCAAACTGCTTGTGTCTCTGTGGTTTATTCGCCCCGTTGTCCAGTAAATTTACTGGGACGAGATTTGATGACTGACTTATCTATAGGAGTCACACCAACAGTAGGTGGTATGAGAGCTGTGAGGCAGCCCGCTACTGTATATACAAATTTGGCCCAGGCCTGGCAGTACTCTTTGGATCTGTCGGAGTTGAGACAAACTGAACAATTATTGGAGGAAGGTCTGATGACCTGTGAAAACAGAGAACACGTAGTAATGATGTCACCAAAAGATCTACACATAACTATGCTATTCACTCCACAAAAGGATGAAAGGTATGGAGCAGGATTTCTGAAAATTCCATCAGAATTACAGACAGTAGCACACCTATACACAGACAGAAAAACCACCTCTGTGTGTAGTGTAGTGCTGACCCAAAGTGCAGACAAATGGTACAGAGGAAAACCTGAGGCTGTGCCGCATATTTCACTGACAAGGCAGACACTCAGTCCTGGAAGGACCTTGGAGGAATTGCTAAAATAGCTGAAGAAGCGACTGATTGGCATGAAGCAGATTCAATGTCGGTGTGGGATTTCAGTCCATCCACAGGCTTGTGTCGGAAATACATGTTTGTAAGTGCTTGGACGACACCGGTGATACATGAAGTAGATCTGGACGATTGAAATTTAACAACATCTGTGTTGTTGACACAGGAAGATGAGACTTTATTGACCAAACTGCCTCCTCATCTCTGGGTGAATGCACCCACAGATGTAGGACTGTTGAAAAATATTCCGCCAGTCAAAATGAAGCCACGATCTGATTGGAGACCATGGATCAAACAATATCCGTTAAAACCTGAAGCAGAAAAAGGAATTGAACCGGTTATTGCAGAATTATTGGAAGCAGGAGTCATCAGGAAATGTTTAGATGCATCCTGTAACACTCCAATATATCCTGTGAAAAAAGCAGACAATCAGAATTGGCGAATGGTACAAGACCTACATGCAGTAAATGCTGCAGTAGAAACTAGTGCCCCTCTGGTCCCAGACCCACATACGCTGCTAAATAGATTAAGTCCTGGAAACATGTACTTCTCTGTCATAGACATCAGTAATGCATTTTTCTCAGTACCTGTTCATCCAGACTCTCAATTTTGGTTTGCTTTTACATTTAAAGGGAAAAGATACACATATACAAGACTCCCTCAAGGTTTTGCTGACAGTCCGACCATTTTTACACAAGCAATAAATTGTTGCTTATCTTCATTTACTCCACCAGAAGATTCACAAATCTTGGTGTATGTAGATGACATTTTGGTGGCAGGAAAGACAAAAGACAGCTGTACAAAATGTACTATGATGCTTTTGCAACATTTGGCAGAAACAGGAAGTAAAATTAAAAAGCAAAAGTTGCAGTTCGTGCAACCACAAGTGACTTATTTAGGCCACGTCCTATCAGCTGAGGGGAAACGAATACAAGACGATCGAAAGCACGCTATTCTCAAAGCGCCTAAATGGTCAACAAAAAAGGAAATGATGACTTTTTTAGGTATCTGTAATTATTGCAGAGCCGGATTCCATGTTATGCAGAGAAGGTGCAGAAATTGCAGGATTTAATACACTCTATACCAATGGCTATGAGTGACAAAATACAGTGGAATAAAGAAGCTGAAGAACAGTTTACAGCTCTTAAACAAGAACTTGTGAGTTCCACAGTATTATCTCTGCCCAATTATGCCAAGCCATTCACTCTCATGGTGGACACAAAACAGGGATTCATGTGTGCAGTCTTGCTACAACAACATGGTAATAAAAATAAACCAGTTGGCTATTATTCCAAACATTTGGATACATTCTTATCGCCTGCTAGACAGATAGCTTATACAGCAATGCTACTGTCTCAGCCACATATTACCATTGAAAGATGCAACACCTTGAATCCCGCCACGCTCCTACCTACTGAGACAGACGGTGAACCGCATGATTGTTTGGCGGACACACAGAAACAACAATTACCTCTACCAGACTTAACAGACGAACCATTTACAGATGGACTACATTACTGTGTGGATGGCTCATGTTTCAAAGATCAGAAAGGACAGACATTAACAGGCTATGCTGTTGTTCAATTACCAAATACTGTTATTGAAGCAAAACAGATCGATCATTTTAAATCAGCCCAAGCTGCAGAACTCATTGCATTAACCAGAGCTTGTATCTTGGCTGAAGGACAGAAACTGACAGTCTATACAGATAGTCAATATGCATTTTCAACAATTTGGTTCTTTGCAAAACAATGGCAACAAAGAGGTATGATAACCTCTACAAGGAAACCAGTGACACATGCAGGCTTACTCACAAATTTGCTAGAAGCAGTGATATTACCGTCACACCTGGCATTATGTAAATGCGCAGCCCACACCAGAGGTACAGATTTTGTCTCCAGAGGAAACTGCCTGGCAGACAAAATAGCGAAAGAAGCAGCAGCTGGTCGATATGGCACTTCTTCTATTTACACAGCTCAGACAGACAATGAACCATTAATAGATTCTGACCTTTTATTGGATATGCAAAAACAGGCACCAGCGCAGGAACGACATTTGTGGTTGAAAAATGGGGCAACCCCAAACCCCAAAGGACTTTATTGTGTACATAACAAACCCATCCTACCCAAAAGCTTATTCAAAGCAGCCGCAATTGCGACGCATGGGTTAACGCATGTGTCGACAGGGGGGATGGTATATATGGTAGACCAATACTTTACTACCTATGGATTTAATTTATACTCAAAAAATTTTTGTAAAGCCTGTGTTACCTGATTGAAACACAACCCACAGGGAAATATAAGACCCCGGAGAGGGCAATTCCCAAAACCACAGTATCCTTTTCAAATTGTTCATATGGACTTTACTGAACTAAATCGATGTGGACCTTATCAATACTGTCTAGTATTAATTGATGCCTTTTCAAAATGGGTAGAAATTGTTCCATCACAAAAAGCAGATGCTTTAACAGTAGCAAAAGCATTGTGTAAGACAATTATTCCGTATTATGGAATACCAGAGACATTGTACAGTGATAATGGAACACATTTTGTAAATGAAGTTGTACAAAGAGTAGCAGAACACATGAAAATTAAGTTAAAACATCATTGTGCTTACCACCCACAAAGTGCAGGATTAGTGGAAAGGACAAATGGCACAATAAAAATAAGACTAAGGAAATGTATGGAAGAGACAAAACGAACCTGGATTGAATGTTTGGACCTAGTAAAATTGTATATGAGAATAACACCAACACCATCAGGGTTAACACCATTTGAGATACTTTATGGACGACCATATCGTCTACCAATTTTTGACATGGATACTAAAACAGCAGATGAGGAACAAACATTAGCAGATTTTATGAAAAAGACATTAACACAGAAAGAGATAACTCAAACACATTTACTGCCGAATAATTTTGATCTCCCACAGGACGGCCTTCCAGTAGTCCAGCCAGGAGACTGGGTGTTCATCAGAGTGATTAAGAGGAAGAACTGGTCCAGTCCTCGTTGGGAAGGTCCATACCAAGTGCTGTTAACAACACCAACTGCAGTAAAGATAGCAGAGAGATCAATGTGGATACATCTAAGTCACTGTAAGATACAGCGTGTGTTGGCTGCCTCCACAGTGTAAGGGGAAGTCTGGCTACAAAGGGAGTCTATTTAATTTGCAATAGATTGTCTCAACGCCAGTGAAGCAGGGAGATCCTTGCACTATTAGGTGAGGTTGGTTAACAACACTGTATCCTAGCAATCATGACTGAACTACAGCAGACCACGGAGCAGCGTGCTCAGCGCCACCACTGCCGGACTGTTGGTAGGGCAGCCGGTTGCGTTGTGATCTTAGTGTGTTTCGTGCTCCTCGGATTCCTGGCCTGGTGGTTGACCCAAGAATTGCAGCTCACTGTGGACCGAGCCAGGGAACAACGGAAGCAACGTCAGAAGAGGTTTATTCATAATGTGAATGAGACAGATGGACACCCTCATATATACCATACTAATATGTGGTACAGATATGTTCATTTATTGGCTATGGAATTACATGTTACTAATTGTTATGTTTGTTCGCAAATGCCTATATCCTCAACACACCCAGCTCTGACGGCTAAACCGTACCCTGCTAGGGTGACAGAATGTCTTATTATACGGATGCATAATCAAACTGTATTTCGGGGGCAACAGTTCTCAGCAAATCTGACAAGACGTAATACCACTTGCCTCAGTGCAACCACTTATATGATAGGGATTTCAACAGAAGACGTACAAGCGTGCCCAAGTGCTGCTCCATTGACTAGACTGAAGGGAAACGCAAAAATATCATCACGTTAAATTGTCATCACAACGGCCATTCCCGATTTGCTTTTACGGGACAGGGAATAAAACTGTAGGTAAAATTAAGAAACGTCTGTGTACCCAAACGTATGTTTTATCAAATAATTTAAGCCTAACCAAAACATATTATGTGGATGGTATTTATCTTCATCACATTGGACGGGGATGTAATTATACAGGCTCCTGTCCATGGGGAACGGATGAATCATGTGCTTATGTTAGTAAGTTTTTGCTACCACCTACTCCAGTGTATGATGACATCTATTGGCTTTGTGGTTCCAGGCTGTACATGAGTCTCCCACCAAATTGGGGTGGTGTGTGTGCACCTACCCAGGTGACTGACCATACATATGTGGTATTGCCAAGGACCTCCACAGAGAAGAATGGCAGCACCAGACGGAGGAGATCGATATACCCAGATGCGTTGCCACATGATCACATGTGGGGCTCGGATGTACCAAAGGACCAAAAATTGTGGTCTGTAGGAGATAAAATAGCACATTCATTGTTCCCCTGGATAGGAGTGGTAAAAAATTAATTAATGATTGAAACTCTGAATTATCGATTGGGTCTGTTCATGAATGTAACTGAGAAAATAGTAGCAGCTCAAAACACTGAAATAGATGCTTTATGTATCATGGTGATGCAAAATCGCATGGTTTTAGACTTGCTTACTGGTTCACAGGGAGGAGTTTGTGTTCTGCTGAACACAACATGCTGTACTTTCATCCCAGACTCCATTCATTCAGTGGATGTGCAGGACGCATTGGAAGAGCTGAATAAACTTTGTGATGCAATGCATAAAGACACCCTAGCCGTGAACCGGTGGAATCCCTGGTCCTGGTTGACTTCAGGACCATGGTGGCAGTTACTATTGAAAATGGTGACACCAGTTATTATAGTCCTAATTCTGATTGGACTTTGCATGTGTTGTGTGATCCCTTGTATCAAAACAATGGTTGGCAAAATGGTGTCAAATACATTTGTACAGTGTAATGTGGCTTTCCAACAAACTATGCCAAAATATCAAGCATTGAAACAGTCAGACCTTAGTGGAGAAAACTATAATGACTGTGTTGAGAATTATGATGATATTGAAAAGCTCACAACTCCAGTTCAAGCTTGAACTGTTGACGTGATGAGTTAACACACTCTTAGCCTATGAAGCTTTAGCTGAAAATGTAATAAGACAAGTGGTTAAAGTGGACAAATTTTCTATTGAAGTGTGTTTTGGACATGACAAACTTATGTAAATAAATGATAAACAGGGAGGATTATGTCAAGGATTTTATATAGTTCATGCTCTTATTATCATTTATTTTCTTTAGTTTATGCTTATATTATTATTATTTATTTTCGTATAGTTTATGCTTATTATTTTTCCTCTTTGTGAGAAGAGGAGGTTTTAGAAGGAAAGACTTGTTGTCTGCATTCTTCATGGTTGAGCAAACTATTTTTCATTTTGCCTTATCCTGCTTTGACGAGCCACAAGGCTCATGTTGCAGGAATGGAAGGTTTCAGCCGTTACCTATCTTTGCTATCACCCTCTTGCAGACATGACTCATGTGTAACCTCTCCCGACTGTCCTTGTTTGTTTTTTTCTCATGTTGATGAACTAAATAAAAGGCTGGGCCAGAGGAGGAGATTTTAGGAGAGCTTTGAAGCTGAGCACTTACAAGCTGTTTCTGGTTCTCCTCCTCTGCGCAGAGCAAAATATATATATATATTTGTCTCTCTCTGACTGGTTTCTTTTCAGTGTTTGTGCCTCTCATTTCTTTAAAAACAGGGTGCAAACCCAACAAATACTTTCTGTAACGCAACTGAGAAATAATACATTCTGTAGTGAAACTGAGAAACGATACATTCTGTAAAGCAAATGAGAAACGATACATTCTGTAACGCAACTGAGAAATAATACATTTTGTAAAGCAAATGAGAAACAATACGTTCTATAACGCAACTGAGAAATAATACATTCTGTAAAGCAAATGAGAAACAATACGTTCTATAACACAACTGAGAAATAATACATTCTGTAAAGCAAATGAGAAACGATACATTCTGTAACGCAACTGAGAAATAATACGTTCTGTAACGCAACTGACAAATAATACATTCTGTAACACAACTGAGAAACGATACATTCTGTAAAGCAAATGAGAGATGATACATTCTGTAACGTAACTGAGAAATAATATGTTCTGTAACACAACTGAGAAACGATACATTCTGTAAAGCAAATGAGAAACGATACATTCTGTAACGCAACTGAGAAATAATACGTTCTGTAACGCAACTGACAATACATTCTGTAACACAACTGAGAAACGATACATTCTGTAAAGCAAATGAGAAACGATACATTCTGTAACGCAATTGAGAAATAATACATTCTGTAGTGAAACTGAGAAACGATACATTCTGTAAAGCAAATGAGAAACGATACATTCTGTAACGCAACTGAGAAATAATACGTTCTGTAACGCAACTGAGAAACGATACATTATGTAAAGCAAATGAGAAACGATACATTCTGTAATGCAACTGAGAAATAATACGTTCTGTAGTGCAACTGAGAAACGATACATTCTGTAAAGCAAATGAGAAATAATACATTCTGTAGTGAAACTGAGAAACGATACATTCTGTAAAGCAAATGAGAAATGATACATTCTCTAATGCAACTGAGAAATAATATGTTCTGTAACACAACTGAGAAATAATACATTCTGTAGTGAAACTGAGAAACGATACATTCTGTAAAGCAAATGTGAAACGATACATTCTGTAACGCAACTGAGAAATAATACGTTCTGTAAAGCAAATGAGAAACAATACGTTCTGTAAAGCAAATGAGAAACGATACATTCTGTAACACAACTGAGAAATAGAACATATCGTTTCTCAGTTGCGTTACAGAACATATTATTTCTCAGTTGCGTTACAGAAGGTATCGTTTCTCATTTGCTTTTTAGAACATATCGTTTCTCAGTTGCATTACAGAACATATTATTTCTCAGTTGCGTTACAGAACGTATTGTTTCTCATTTGCTTTACAGAATGTATCGTTTCTCAGTTGCGTTACAGAAGGTATTATTTCTCAGTTGCCTTACAGAACGTGTCGTTTCTCATTTGCTTTACAGAATGTATTGTTTCTCAGTTGCACTACAGAACGTATTATTTCTCAGTTGTGCTACAGAATGTATTAATTCTCAGTTGCGTTACACAACGCAACACAACGAATATAGACATTCCAATGGACATTCAACGACCTCCCCCCACCATCCCCTGAAGCATACATAAGTCCCCCAGAGCCGTACGGGGGTTGTGTGGAGACGTGCGCTGACTTTTTAATGCAGTGTTCGCTCATCTTTGCACAGCATCCCATCATGTACGTGTCAGACGCCAGTAGGGTGCCTTATGTAATTAATTTGAGGTGAGGCATGCGCTTGGGCTACAGCGCTTTGGGAGCAGAATTCATGGCTCCTTACCTCATATATTGGGTTTGTGAGGGAGTTCAGAACGGTTTTTGATCACCCTAACAGAGGTGAGACCGCGTCAACCGTGCTGCTGTCTATGAGACAGGGGCGTCGGAGCGCAGCTGAATATGCAGTCGACTTCTGCATCACGGCTGTGAGGTCCGGCTGGAATACGACTGCACTCCGCGCCGCCTTCATAAACAGACTGTCGCCGGTCATGAAGGAGCACCTGGTGGCCAAGGAGGAACCGCAGGATTTGGATGGACTTATCGATCTAGTCATACGTTTAGACAATTGATTAGAAGGACGCCGTCGGGAGCGAGACGAAGGATGTGGCCGGGCACGCGCCGTCCCTCTCCCTTCCGGGTCCGAAAAGCCCTCCCCACGCTCCACAGCCTCGGCGCTCCATGTGGCAACAGCTCCCCTTGCTGACGATGCTATGGACACGAGCAGGGCCAAATTCAGATCAACTAACAGACAGAGGAGACTGGCCTGTGGGGAGTGCTTTATCTGCGGCTCAAGTGAGCATCAGCAGAGAGACTGCCCCAAGCGATTAAACATGAACGCCCGCCCTTAGAAACTGGGTTAAGGGTGGGCCAAGACATTCACGTGGGACATACACGTATTTCCACACGTCTCCCAGTTACGATCCTGAGTGGGGATTTAACCCTTCAAGCCCCAGCACTGGTGGACACGGGGTCAGAAGGGAATCTGCTGGACAGCAGATGGGCAAGGGAGGTAGGGCTCCCTCTGGTGGCGCTTCCTTCGCCTCTGAAGGTACGGGCACTAGATGGCACCCTTCTCCCTTTAATCACACACAAGACACAACCAGTAGTTCTGGTGGTGTCTGGGAATCATCGGGAGGAGATTGAGTTTTTTGTTACTCCTTCCACCTCCCACGTGATTTTGGGCTTCCCGTGGATGGTAAAACACAATCCCCGGATTGATTGCCCATCTGGGGTGGTGGCTCAGTGGAGCGAAACCTGCCACCGGGAGTGTTTAGGATCCTCGGTTCCCCCCGGTTTAATAGCTAATGAGGAGACTAAAGTCCCCCCCAATCTATCGGCGGTGCCAGTTGAGTACCACGATCTTGCTGACGTCTTCAGCAAAGATCTGGCACTCACCCTTCCCCCGCATCGTCCGTACGATTGTGCCATTGATTTGATCCCGGGCGTTGAGTACCCGTCCAGCAGGCTGTGCAACCTCTCATGTCCTGAGCGCGAATCAATGGAGACCTACATCCGGGACTCATTAGCTGCCGGGCTGAGCCGGAACTCCACCTCCCTGATGGGTGCAGGTTTCTTTTTTGTGGGCAAGAAAGACGGCGGACTCCATCCATGCATTGACTACAGAGGGCTGAACGAGATCACGGTTCACAATCGATACCCTTTGCCCCTGTTGGATTCAGTGTTCACGCCCTTGCATGGAGCCCAAATTTCAGAAAACTGGATCTTAGGAATGCGTATCACCTGGTTCAGATCCGGAAAGGAGACGAATGGAAGACTGCATTTAACACCCCGTTAGGTCACTTTGAGTACCTGGTCATGCCGTTCGGTCTCACTAACGCCCCCGTGACGTTCCAAGCTTTGATTAATGACGTCTTGCGGGACTTCCTGCACCGATTCGTCTTCGTATATCTGGATGATATCCTCATCTTCTCCCCGGACCCTGAGACTCATGTCCAGCATGTACGTCAGGTCCTGCAGTGGTTGTTGGAGAACCGGCTGTTTGTGAAGGGCGAGAAGTGTGAGTTCCACTGCACTTCTTTGTCCTTCCTGGGGTTTATCATTTCCTCCAACTCCGTCGCCCCTGATCCGGCCAAGGTTGCGGCGGTGAGAGATTGGCCCCAACCTACAAGCCGTAAGAAGCTGCAACAGTTCCTCGGCTTTGCAAATTTCTACAGGAGGTTCATTAAGGGCTACAGTCAGGTAGTTAGCCCCCTAACAGCCCTAACCTCCCCAAAAGTCCCCTTCACCTGGTCGGATCCGTGCGAAGCCGCGTTTAGGGAGTTGAAACATCGGTTTTCGACTGCACCAGTTCTGGTGCAGCCCGATCCTTGCCGCCAGTTTGTGGTTGAAGTGGACGCCTCTGACTCAGGAATAGGAGCTGTGTTATCCCAGAGCAGGGAGTCCGACAAGGTTCTTCACCCTTGTGCCTACTTTTCTCACAGGTTGACCCCGGCAGAGCGGAACTATGACGTGGGCAATCGGGGAACGTCTTGCGGTGAAGGAGGCTCTTGAGGAGTGGAGACACCTGTTGGAGGGAGCTTCAGAGCCATTCACGGTTTTCACAGACCATCGGAACCTGGAGTATATCAGGACCGCCAAGCGGCTGAACCCCAGGCAAGCCCGCTGGTCATTGTTCTTCGGGCGTTTTGACTTCCGGATCAACTATCGCCCCGGGACCAAGAACCAGAGGTCGGATGCCTTGTCCCGGGTACATGAAGATGAAGTCAAAACAGAGCTGTCGGATCCGCCGGAATGCATCATACCTGAGTCCACTATCGTGGCCACCCTCACCTGGGATGTGGAGAAGACTGTCCGGGAGGCCCTGGCACGGAGCATGGACCCAGGCATGGGCCCGAAGAACCGCCTCTACATCCCACCAGAAGCCAGAGCTGCAGTCCTTGACTTCTGTCACGGTTCCAAGCTCTCCTGTCACCCAGGGGTGCGAAGGACTGTGGCAGTGGTCCGGCAGCGCTTCTGGTGGGCATCCATGGAAGCCGACGTCCAGGAATATGTTCAGGCCTGTACCACCTGTGCCAGGGGCAAGGCAGACCACTCAAGGACACAAGGACTTCTGCAACTGCTCCCGGTGCCTCGTCGCCCCTGGTCCCACATTGGCCTGGACTTTGTCACAGGCTTCCCGCCGTCCCAGGGCATGACCACCATCTTCACTGGACCGGTTCTCCAAGGTGGCCCACTTCGTGGCCCTCCCGAAGCTCCCAACGGCCCAGGAGACAGCAGACCTCCTGGTCCACCACGTCGTGCGTCTGCATGGGATACCAACTGACATTGTCTCAGATCGTGGTCCTTCTGCAGAGAACTGGGGGCCACCGTGAGCATCTCGTCCGGGTATCACCCACAGATGAATGGACAGGCAGAGCGGGCCAACCAGGAACTCGAGCAGGCCCTGTTGTGCGTCTGTGTCACTACACTTTCACAACATTAATTCTCAGTTGCGTTACAGAACATATTATTTCTCAGTTGTGTTAACGAATGTATTATTTCTCAGTTGCATTATAGAACATATTATTTCTCAGTTGCGTTACAAAATGTATTACTTCTCAGTTGCGTTACAGAATGCATTATTTCTCAGTTGCGTTACAGAACATATTATTTCTCAGTTGCGTTACAGAATGTATTATTTATCAGTTGCGTTACAGAATGCATTATTTCTCAGTTGCGTTACAGAACGTATTATTTCTCAGTTGCGTTACAGAATGTATTATTTCTCAGTTGCGTTACAGAACATGTTATTTCTCAGTTACATTTCAGAATGTATTATTTCTCAGTTGCGTTACAGAACATATTATTTCTCAGTTGCGTTACAGAATGTATTTCTCAGTTGCGTTACAGAACGTATTATTTCTCAGTTGCATTACAGAACATGTTATTTCTCAGTTGTGTTACAGAATGCATTATTTCTCAGTTGCGTTACAGAACATATTATTTCTCAGTTGAGTTACAGGATGCATTAATTCTCAGTTGCGTTACAGAACGTGCTATTTCTCAGCTGTGTTACAGAATGTATTATTTCTCAGTTGCATTACAGAACGTGTTATTTCTCAGTTGCGTTTCAGAATGTATTATTTCTCAGTTGTGTTACAGAACGTATTATTTCCAGTTGCGTTACAGAATGCATTATTTCTCAGTTGCGTTACAGAATGCATTATTTCTCAGTTGCGTTACAGAACGCATTATCTCTCAGTTGCGTTACAGAACGTATTATTTCTCAGTTGCGTTACAGAATGCATTATTTCTCAGTTGCGTTACAGAACGCATTATCTCTCAGTTGCGTTACAGAACGTATTATTTCTCAGTTGCGTTACAGAATGCATTATCTCTCAGTTGCGTTACAGAACGTATTATTTCTCAGTTGCGTTACAGAATGCATTATTTCTCAGTTGCGTTACAGAACGCATTATCTCTCAGTTGCGTTACAGAACGTATTATTTCTCAGTTGCATTACAGAATGCATTATTTCTCAGTTGCGTTACAGAATGCATTATTTCTCAGTTGCGTTACAGAACGCATTATCTCTCAGTTGCGTTACAGAACGTATTATTTCTCAGTTGCGTTACAGAATGCATTATCTCTCAGTTGCGTTACAGAACGTATTATTTCTCAGTTGCGTTACAGAATGCATTATTTCTCAGTTGCGTTACAGAACGCATTATCTCTCAGTTGCGTTACAGAACGTATTATTTCTCAGTTGCGTTACAGAATGTATTATTTCTCAGTTGCGTTACAGAATGCATTATTTCTCAGTTGCGTTACAGAATGTATTATTTCTCAGTTGCGTTACAGAATGTATTATTTCTCAGTTGCGTTACAGAATGCATTATTTCTCAGTTGCGTTACAGAATGCATTATTTCTCAGTTGCGTTACAGAATGTATTATTTCTCAGTTGCGTTACAGAATGCATTATTTCTCAGTTGCGTTACAGAATGTATTATTTCTCAGTTGCGTTACAGAATGTAGTATTTGTCAGTAATGTTCTTTCAAAGTAGCCTAACCATCACTGCTGCTGTAGCAGTGATGGTTAGGCAGTGATGTGATTCCTCAGAAAGCGGTAATACTGTCCCTAAAACATCTATATTTTCTGGCTCTGTACTTGTCAGTATTCATAAAAAATCCTCTCACACCCTGAGCCTGAGTGTTGGATTGACACGGTGCTCTCAGATCAATAGCTGTGGACTCTGTTGGTGGGGCTTTGAGAGTCACGAACGATCATCACCACTGTCATATGCTGTTTAAAGACACACTGAGGAGCATTTGACCTGTTCAGCTCACTATAATTACTGATACAGTAAAGAGCAGTACATTCAGAGTGCAGCACACATTCAAATATGTCTCATCTTCCAGCTGCTTTGAAATGAAGGTGACAGTTTAAGTGTTCACTGTGCAAAAGACAGAGTCCTTGTGTTTTACAAACTAATATTTTTAATGACATTAAATTAGTAAAACAGGATTCAGGAGTCTCTATGTTGACATTTTTAAAATTATGCCCTTTTAAATTTTAAAAGAGAGACCCTGCAAAAGTGTCTCTGCTAATTTCCACCCCACCCAAACCCTAACTTGGACTGGTTACAGAACCACAGAACACCAGCACTTTTTACATCTGAATCAGTAGCTCAAAGTGCTTTATAATGATGCCTCACATTCACACACGTCATTGTGCTGATATGAAAGTCACTCCACTGCACAGCGTGAGCAACCTGGGGATATGAACCAAAGATCCTTTCGTCTAAAGATGAACTTTAGAACAAGACCAGGGCTCCCCAAATTTTTCCCAAATTTATTCCTCTCCCTGCTCCACTCACATAAAAACAAGCAGGACAGGTGTAAATTGAGGCATGATCTGGTGCAGAACTGGCATGTTCATATCCTCTGTCAACAGAAAACATTTGCGTTTAGGCCAGTTAAATACTAGGTTTGAAGTCCAACACCATCTAGAGGTGCACAAGAATGCAACAATTAGACACACAACATAACCGGCATGACTGCACATGTACTCACCCAACACATACAACTCCAGTCACCAGCATCAGTGATTCATTAACATGTTTTGGTCACTGTAGGAAAAAAAAATCTTCTGTTTTTAATAATGTTCTAAAAAGTGGGTTCTTTCAGCTTCTCCCTTGATTTTCACTCTGAGTCATCACAGCAAATCCAAGGTGGATTTGCACAAGTTTTACACCGGATGCCTTTCCTGATGCAAGTCCACATTACATGGAGAAGTGGTCAGGGCTGGGATTTGAACCTGGAGACAAGTGCAATAACTGCTTGACCCTTTGCTAATCATATTCTGATTTGTTAAAAAAATGATATAAATGACAGCACATGATGATGGTGTATTTGAACACTGGGAATGATTTATCAGGCTGAAAGTTTGAGCAACAATTTCAAAAATGTCACTCATCACTTGTGACTGAATGTACAACACCACAAAATGACCTTGGGTCCTGGATGGCAACCATGACAACTGGTCTATCCCCACATCACAAAAATAACCAACTATATCTGCTCCGTGTCCTTGACCTTCTCCAGCCACTGGAGTCTTCAACACTCAGGCAAGTTTGTCTTACATCATGAACAGAGAAACGTGCCACCAGGCCCAAATGTCAAAGTCGATGCTGAGTGATGCTCCTCATCTTGGTCTCCCTAAGTAACTTTGGCCGTAGCCATAATGGAAGATAGTGAGAGAAATGAAACTTTTTTTTTCATTGCTCAAGATTGAACTCTTTGGCATCATGTTTGGAGGAAACCAGGCACCATCCCTACAGTGAAGCATGGTGGTGGCAGCATCATGCTGTGGGGATGTTTTTCAGCAGCAGGAACTGGGAGATTTATTAGGATTGAAGCCCCGTTTACACATAGACGGTAAGAGTTCCCGGAAGCATCCCAGAAGAGTTTTTGGCTGTCTTAAGGATCACATGCCGTTGTTAACACCGGCACTAGGGGGCATGGCTTAGTTCCAGCTTTACCGGGAATCGTCAAAAAAGTTATTCATGTCGAATAATTCCGGGAGCACTCCAGGAGAATTTGCGTGATGACGGAGACAACGCGAACAACGGCATTTGATACTTTTTAATCCCCGTTTCATCCTGCCCCTTCCTGTAGTGCCGCAGTTTACACTGCCGTAATTGGCGGCCGGCATTGTATCCCTAATCAACAGAGTGTAAAACGGTCCTCAAGGACGTTTTAACCGGCGACAGAGGGAGACAAAACGGCGGCACTAGCGGACAGTACGCCATTCTAAACACCACCTCCCGGTTAACGGTGTTCCAAACGGCCGACAGGCGGTGGTCAATATAAAAACGCTAGCGCGCTGCATGCAGACCGGAGGGACCTTATCCCTGTCATTCTCAACCACCTTTGGTGGCGTCTCCCATCAGGACTTGGACACTTAAAATCCATATGCATCACAAATGTTCCTGCACATATAATTTCTGACACTTGGTTGTTCCTCTCAGTATGTGCTGTCCCAGCAGCTTGGCGTGGAAACATAATGTCATGTTTTCACAGTTAAGCCCACTGCAAAGTTTCCCTCAGCAGCAGATATGCATGTCTGTGTCTGTTTTTCACACTTTATCTTTCTGCTTTTCAAAGAAAGTCTGGCCCACGTTGGCCTGTGTGTGACCCCTCGCTCTGTCACCCTGTTTTTCTCTTTCTCGCTCCCTCTGTCAGGTTATTTTTTTCTTTTCTTTTGTCTGTGGCTCTGTAATGATTGGGAGGGTGTGAGAAATAAAGCCTTCGTTGTCTTGTTCTTATAGCCTCTAGCTCGCTGGTGCCTCGATGGGGTAGTGTGTATGTACGAGGTCTGTGAGAAAAGTAACGGACCTTATTATTTTTTTCAAAAACTATATGGATTTGAATCACGTGTGATTACATCAGTCATGCTTGAACCCTCGTGGGCATGCAAGAGTTTTTTCACGCCTGTCGGTTACGTAATTCGCCTGTGGGCAGTCTTTGAGTGAGGAGTAGCCCACCCTCTCGTCGATTTTTTCATTGTTTAGGAATGGCTCAGAGACAGCTGCTTTGTTTGATAAATTTTTTTTCAAAACCTGTAAGGCACAACTGAGTGGACACCATTCGATAAATTCAGCTGGTTTTCGGTGAAAATTTTAATGGCTGATGAGAGATTTTGGAGTTTTACTGTCGCCATAAGGACGGGCCACGGCGCCTGACGGCGATCTGCGCTCCGAGGTGGCGGTGTCTCGCTGTTTCAAGCTGAAAACGTCCTAATTTCAGGCTCTGTGGACCCAAAACGTCATGAGATAACAGAGAACTTTCAGAAGAATTCGGGATCAGGAGTTTATCCAGACATTCCACTGTTAAAGGAGATTTTGTAATGAAAGAACGTGCGGGCAGAGTCGCATGTCGGGCCGGACCCGACCGCGGGGGGTCACGACAGGAAAAACACCTCCGTTGGAAACCTTAACGGACAAGTTGGAACATGCCCAGCTGTTAAAGAATTTCTCAGATACTCACTTGTTGAAAGCCATAAAAAGCCGCCTGAATTTTACAAATGGTTTTCAACACGGAGGTGTTTTTCCTGTCGCGGCGCAGACGGATTTGCTACGTCGTCACGGATCCAACTCGGCAAATTCGTCCGCACGTTCTTTCATTACAAAATCTCCTTTAACAGTGGAATGTAAACTCCTGATGCCGGCTTCTTCTGAAACTTCTCTGTTCTCTGGCGACGTCCTGGGTGAACAGAGCTTTAAATTAGGATGTTTTCAGCTCGAAACAGCCAGACGGACGCCACCTCTGACTGCGCCGTGCCGATTCGCTTTGTGGGCTGTGCTTAAAGGGAAAGAAACTCCACAATCTCTCATCAGCCGTTAAACTTTAAACCGAAAAACAGCTGAATTTCTCGAATAGTGTCCACACGGATATCCCTCACTGGTCCTGAAAAAATTTGATAAAGCAACGCGCACCGTCTCCCTGCAGCGTCTCAGACGGGAGGGGGAGTTCACGAGGGTTCAAGCTTGTCTGACGTAACAACATATGAATCAAATCCATTTATTTTTTGAAAAAATAAAAAGGACCGCTTTTTTTATCACAGACCTCGTATATGTGTATGTGTTGTTGTTGCTGTGCTGTAAATCAGTTTGTGTTCTCACAAGACCCGAGACTCTCCTTCACGTGTCACCTGGTCGGTGTCTCTGACGTTGCAAGGCTGGTTTTCTGCTATGAGACCCATGGGAGGGGAAAGTTAGCCCCCATTCTCCCCAAAACAAGTCATTTAACCATCAGAATGACTCCCAAAGTGCAAAAAATGAAGGCCAAAACTTTGCAAACCTCCTTTAAAATCTTTTCTTTTTTTTTTTACAATCTTCAGTAAATGCCAAAAATGCTTTGAAAGGCACTGAGCAATTCTTTTACATACTCAATTGAACCGTTGCCTAAAACTTCTAGATAACAGGACGCATCAAATTTGAATGAATATCTTTTATTGTTGAGTATATAATTTAAAATGTAATACAACTAAGCCATGTGGTCATTATATATTAAAGACAGACTGCCTCTGAGTTTATTTTTAGGATTTTAGTAAAAAATGAACTGTCTTTGGCACCACTATAATTTTATTCCTTAGCATTTAAATCAGGGATTCATCATATGATTTTGCCAATATGATCAAAATGTATGTTCTCTGGGAAAACATAAATTATTCCCCTGAAGGGAAGAAATTTCTGCCATGAGACAGCCATGAACTGCATTTGATGTTGATGTCAAATCACAACACTGGCAACACACATGACACTTGATCTGGGTAAAGAAAGTTAGTGTGGTGGCTGAAAACACTCCCAAACAGCATATATCTGTATAAATCTGTTTCTCATATATTTTGTTGAGAAAACTGTTGTTACAGAATTCCCCCTAGGTAAATACACTGCAAAAAAATGCAACACTTGTTTTTGCTCCCATTTTTCATGAGCTGAACTCAAAGATCCAAAACATTTTCATATACACTCAACAAAAATATCAACGCAACACTTTTGGTTTTGCTCCCATTTTGTATGAGATGAACTCAAAGATCTAAAACTTTTTCCACATACACAATATCACCATTTCCCTCAAATATTGTTCACAAACCAGTCTAAATCTGTGATAGTGACCACTTCTCCTTTGCTGAGATAATCCATCCCACCTCACAGGTGTGCCATATCAAGATGCTGATTAGACACCATGATTAGTGCACAGATGTGCCTTAGACTGCCCACAATAATGTGGTATAGTAAAGAAGATGCTTCTATCTCCTTTTCAATCCCAATTATATATTATATATATATATATATATATAGGTCTGTTAGAAAAGTATGCGACCTTTTTATTTTTTTCAAAAACCTGATGGATTTGAATCACATGTGCTTGCATGAGCAAACCTTGAAACTTCGTGTGCATGCGTGAACTTTTTCACGCCTGTCGATTGCGTCATTCGTAAGCAGCCTTTGTGTGGGACGTGAGTTGTGCGCTCGGTGGATTTTCATTTCAAGGAAAAAGACGGAACGACTGGAGCAGCGCCGCATCAAATATTGCCAGAAACTGGGCGACAGCCAGGTGGAAACCATTCGGATTATTCAGACGGCTTTCGGTGACGATCCTCTGGGCATCACACAGATTAAGGAGCGGTACAACCGGTTTAAAGACGTCCGCACAACGGTGGAGAGCGAGCCACGCTCCAGTCGGCCATCAACATGCTGAAATGACCAGATCATTTCCAAAGTGAACGCTGTGGTGATGTGGGCACATTCCACTGTGACAGAAGATTTGGCCATGAAAAGAGTGGCGGTGAAAGTCATGCTGTTTCTGATGGCGGAGCAAAAGCGCCTCCGTGTTGAAGCCTCACAGGACATGCTGTGACATGCCCACCTCTTCCACAGTTTCTCTGATAGTCACACGACTGAAAAGTCGTCCGATACTTTTCTAAGAGACCTCGTATATATATATATATATATATATATATATATATATATATATATATATATATATATATTCTATTTCTACCTCATTTCTTATGAGGTCTGTTAGAAAAGTATCCGACCTTTTTATTTTTTGCAAAAACCATATGGATTTGAATCACGTGTGATTGCATCAGCCAAGCTTGAACCTTCGTGTGCATGCGTGAGTTTTTTCACACCTGTCGGTTGCGTCATTCGCCTGTGAGCAGGCTTTGTGTGAGCAGTGGTCCACCCATCTCATCGGATTTTTATTGCGAATAAATGTCTAATGATTTGGAGCTTTGCTGCAGCACGTTTCCTGAAACTGTGAGAGACCTCCAGGTGGACACCATTCGGAAAGTTCAGATGGCTTTCAGGGACAATTTTATGGGGATTACACAGATTAAGGAGTGCTCCAGCCGGTTTAAAGACCGCCCACAACTGCTGAGAGCACACCGAGCGCCGATCAACAGGCTGAATCAACCAGATCATTTCCAATGTGAAGGCTTTGTTGACCTAGGACATTGTCTGACTTACACAAAAATGGCAGGAGACGTGGACATCAGTATTTTTTCAGCACATTCCACTGTTACAGGAGTTTTTTTCATGGAAAGAAAAGCGGATGGATGCGCCACCGTGCCGCTCATGGTGCGGCACAAAACCACCTCCGTGTTGGTCTCACAGGACGGCTTTGAGATGGCTTTCAGACGGCTGTCGGTGGGTTTTCAGTCATGTGACTAACCGAGAAATTGTGGATGAGCCTGGACATGCCAGAACATGTCCTGTGAGGCTTCATCACGGCGTTGCTTTGCGCCATGTGGCACCGCCGCAAAGCACGGAATTCTTCTGCTCCTTTCTTTTTCTTTTCTTTTTAATATTTATTTCATTCATTTAAAAGAAAAACAGAAAAGCAAAAAACAAAAGCACCACAATACCAGAATGAAAAGGAGCAGAAAGAAGAACAAGTCTTATGATTTCTGCCCCTTTTAACAATACAATCTTTCAATATACAGCATCATAGTCAACATTATTTAACAGATTGCATTTCTTTAACTTGTCACATACCACTGACCCATTTCATAATTATGACCAGAAATTAATAGATTACATCACTGACAGGTTACATTTAAACTTAAGACACTCCAAACATTATTAACAGTTTACTTTTTTTTTTTTTTTTGACTTTCTTGCAGCCCACTGACTTACTTCATAGTTTCATACTTACTTAATACATCTAATTTAATATGTTTTTTAAATAATTTAAGCGACCTTAATTCTTTAATTTCTTTATTAAGATTGTTCCATAATTTGACACCATTTACTGCAATACTCCTTTCCTTTACTTTGGTTCTAAATCTTGGTTTTTTAAAGACTTCTATTCCTTTCAATTTATAACTACTTACTCTTTTTTCAAACATATTTTGAATGTTTGTTGGTAAAGTATTTTTATTAACTTGGTACATCGTTTGTAATATTTTCAAATCAACTAAATCATGAAATTTAAGTACCCTATACTTAATAAACAATGGATTAGATGGATCTCTAAAACCACTGTTACTAATCACTTTTAAAGCTCTTTTCTGCAAAATAAATAAAGGTTGTATATAGGTTGTATATGTTGATCCCCAGATTTCTACACAGTAAGTTAAATATGGGACAATCAATGAATTGTACAATGTTAATAAACCATAACTATTTAATGAATATTTAACTTTATGCAAAACAGCAATGGCTTTCGCTATTTTTCCTTTTATGTAATTTATGTGTGACTTCCATGTAAGATCTTCATCAATCATGACTCCTAAAAATTTCATTTCTTTTACCCTTTGTATATCCATTCCATCTATTTGTAATGACACATTATTTTCTTTCGCTCTATCATTAAACAATATGAAATTTGTCTTATTAATATTTAGTGACAATCTGTTTATATCAAACCAATGTTTAACTTTTTCCAACTCTGTATTTATCACTTGTGCTACTTCCTGTATATCTGATCCAGAGTAAAACAGCGTTGTATCATCAGCAAATAAAATGCTGCCAAGCACATTGGATACATTCACAAAATCATTGATATACAAAATAAACAGTTTGGGTCCAAGTACCGATCCTTGTGGTACTCCATAAATAATGTTACACAATTCTGATTTGGTATTATTTATCTGAACAAACTGTTTTCTATTTTCTAAGTAGCTTTTTACCCACTGATGTGCAACACCTCTTATTCCATATTGTTGTAACTTGTGGAGCAATCTTGAGTGGTCTATAACATCAAAAGCCTTTTTCAGGTCAATAAAAATACTTACAAAATAATCCTTATTATCTATTGTTGATATTTTCTCTATTAGTTCCATAATTGCCATAGCTGTCGAATGTTTTGTTCTGAATCCATACTGAGCATTATTTAAAATATGATGTTTCTCAATAAATTTATCCAATCTTGTTACAAAAACTTTTTCCATAATTTTAGAAAACTGTGGAAGCAATGATACTGGCCTGTAATTAGAAAAATTATGTTTGTCTCCATTTTTATATAATGGGACTACCTTAGCAATTTTCATTTCATCTGGAAAAACCCCAGTTGACAGAGACAGATTACAAATATAAGTAAATGGTTCAATAACAATTTCTATTATACTTTTTACAGTCATCATGTCTAAATCTTCATGGTCAGTTGATCTTTTGCTTACACAGTTTTTTACAATATTTCTTATTTCATCTTATCCACATTGTCCAGGAAAATACTATTGACCGTATTTACCAATGTACATAATTTATCTTCTATTATTGGTTTATTTCCCACCAGACTTGACCCTACATTTGAAAAATAATCATTAAACCCATTTGCAACTTCTTTATATCATATATCTCTTTATTTTCCTTAACAAAGTAATTTGGAATAGTTTCTTTCGTTCCATCACTATCAATCACACTTTTTATAATTCCCCATGTTACCCTCATATTATCTTTACTCTTATTTAGTTTTTCACTGTAATAATCTTTTTTTTGTTTCCTAATTATTGTTAATAGTTTATTTTTATATTTTTTGTATTTATGTTCTGATTCCTTTGTTTGCAATTTTAAAAAGCACCTGTATAAATAGTTTTTCTTTGCACAAGCATTTTTTATTCCCTTTGTCAGCCATGGTTTATTTACTCTTTTCTTACTAATTTCAATTAATTTACAATTTTTATTGTATGATTTCATCAATATTTTCATAAATGAGTTATATGCTACATTAACATCACTGACATAAACTTCTTCCCAGTTTTGATTTTTAAGGTCATATTTTAATGCCTCTAAGGCTTTTACTGACTTATCTCTTTTAAAGTTTATATCAGTTTTTTTGTTGTACCTATTTTATATTTAAATATTGAAAAAATTGGTAAATGGTCGCTAATATCTGTCATGAAGATCCCATTCTTAATAATTTCATCTGTTCTGTTTGTAAATATATTATCAATTACCGTTGCACTTTGCGATGTAATTCTGGTTGGTTTTGTTATCAAGGGGAATAACCCCAAACTATACATTGTATTCACAAAATCACTTGATCTTTGGCAGCTGGAGCTTTCTATGTTAATATTAAAGTCCCCACACATAAAAAGCGTTTTGTTTTTAATTTGATGGAATAATTCAATTATTTTATCTGTAAATTTCACAACACAAGAATCTGGTGCTCTGTATACACAACTGATTAAAATATTCTTAGATGTTTCATGTACAAGTTCCACTGTTACAATTTCTATGACATCATTCATAATTGTCATTTCTTCAACAATTGTACACATCAGATCTGTTTTTGTATACAGAGCAACACCACCGCCTTTTTTATATCTTCTGTTTACAAAATACAGCTCATATCCCTCCATTTGAACTTCATCCATGAGATCATCTTTAAGCCAAGATTCAGTGATTGCAACAATACTAAATCTATTTTTAAACTGATTTAAATAATCTTTTATTTGTGACATTTTACAATACAAGCTTCGACTGTTTATATGTAAGAGTGACAGGGTATCTTCTGCAATTTTTTCACTATTCAGCTGTTCTACTGTATAATACTCACAACCAATCGTTTTTAAGTCAAATATACTTTCATCAGTATTAGTGTCTATGTCATATATTTTATCCTCTGTTTCCATGTTTGATCTGATTTTTTGTTGGTCCAATTACCAACAGATGTTATATTTGATTGTCTATTCAGGTCTGTATTTCGTAAGGTCCTCCATGTTTTTGATTTGTATACCGTTTGTTCCTTCTTTCACTCTAATCCACACCCTACAATTCCAGACCCATGTAGCAACAATATATTTCTGTTTTCTTAGTAGTCTTGCTTCCCTAGCAATATCTGCATTTTTTTTTGTTAGATGCTCATTTATATAGACACTCGTTCCTTTCAAATTCTTTGCCTGTCTTAATAACTCATATTTATATTTTCTGCTTGTAAATTGTATAACAATGTTAGATAGTTTATTTTTTCTATCTTTAGTTGGAATAGTATAACAGTCTGATATTGTATCTTGATGGATGACAACACCTTTTTGATATAAAAAGTTTGTAACTTGTTGTTCCAATGATTGTCTTTCTTCAGGTGGTGCATCCTCCCCACTGGCTACACCAGAATCCACCACCCTTGCATATGTCCGATGCCTTGTTTCTAGTCCAGATATTATAACGTCATCTTTTCTAGTAAATTGTTCAAGTTCATCTACACGTTGCTCAAGTTTCTTAATGATCTTGTCCTTCTCTTTAACCAGATTTTGGAGTTCTTTAATTTCCACCATCAGTTTGTCTAGATTAGACATGTCTTTTGATATATGGTTTAATGAGGTCTTTATCTCCTCTACAAAAACTCCTGTAACAGTGGAATGTGCTGTTCATTTCCAAACTGTACGCTGTGTTTTATCCGGGACGTCCTCTGACTAGCACAGGAATTGCGGAAGATGTGGACATCAGCACTTTTTCGGCACACTGAGACAGATGTGCAGAGGAATTCCGCGCATCGCGGTGGAGCCGCATGGCGCAAAGCAACGCCGTGATGAAGCCTCACAGGACATGTTCTGGCATGTCCAGGCTCATCCACAATTTCTCGGTTAGTCACATGACTGAAAACCCACCGACAGCCGTCTGAAAGCCATCTCAAAGCCGTCCTGTGAGATAAACACGGAGGTGGATTTGTGCCACGTCATGAGCGGCACGGTGGCGCAATCCTCTGCTTTTCTTTCCATGAAAAAAACTCCTGTAACAGTAGAATGTGCCGAAAAAGTGCTGATGTCCACGTCTCCTGCCTTTTTTGTGTAAGTCAGACGACGTCCCGGATCAACAAAACCTTCATGTTGGAAATGATCTGATTGTTTCAGCGGGGTGTCAGCCTGTCGATCGGCGCTCTCAGCCGCTGTGGGCGGTCTTTAAACCGGCTGGAGCACTCCTTAATCTGTGTAATCCCCATAAAATTGAACCCTGAAAGCCATCTGAATTTTCCAAATGGTGTCCACCTGGAGGTCTCTCATAGTTTCTGGAAAAAATTGATGCAGCAAAGCTCCAAATCGTTCAGACATTTTATTCGCAATAAAACTCCGACGACAGGGGTGGACCACTGCTCACACAAAGCCTGCTCACAGGCGAATGACGCAACCGACAGGCGTGAAAAAACTCACGCATGCACACAAAGGTTCAAGCTTGGCTGATGCAATCACACGTGATTCAAATCCATATGGTTTTTGAAAAAAATAAAAAGGTCGGATACTTTTCTAACAGACCTTGTATGTCTTGTACTGTTCCAAGTATTATTATCATTGCTTATCCTTGCACACGCTGTTCGATGAACATTTTCCTCTACTTGCACCCATCTCGTGTGTTGTCTTAAGAGCTGACGTAACGCGAATTTCTCCTTTGTGAGATCAATAAAGTTTATCTATCTATCTATCAAGCACGGAACACAATACAAAATAAAAACATACCACCAAACAATCCCCAACCATGACACACAGATCTGAGTGTTTTGTTATGTGGGCCACTGAAGAGGAGGTACTGCTGGCCCACTACCACCAGAGGGCGCCCTGCTTGGAGTGCGGGCTCCAAGCACGAGAGGGCGCCAGACCCAGAGGAAGTGACAGCTGTCACTCATCACACCAGCTGTCACTCATCTACACCACTACTTAAGCCGGACTGCAACTCCACCTCCCCGCCGAGAAATCGACTACCATTACAAAGGTAATTTCTCTGCTGACAGACACTTTGTGTGTTTAACCTGAACTTCTGTTACAGCCGTTTTTCCTGGAGTGTTTCCTTGTCTGAGGGATTGGCATTTGGTGTGACAGCGATGGCTTCGCCTCACATCCCAAACCAGATAATTGGTTGAACCAGGAGCTGTACGAGTGTGTGATTGGAGGTGGAGAAGCTCCCTCCTAACTGTGTATGGACTGTGAATTACTGAGTGTGCGGACTCACACTCACACATCATATCTCTGCTTTCTGCCAGCAGTACCAGGGTCGACAGCCGAAGACAGAGGCCACCTGGGGACTCGGGACTTGGCGGCTCCGGTGTTCTTCAGACCGTTGGTGGTGGAAGCCGTGTGGGACGCGGCTTCTCTCTCGTCAGGGGTCTTCTATCTTCGAGCCTGCACACACGTCACCTGGTGTTTATTGACTGTGCAAATTTCTGTACATTTAGTTGTGTATTATCACAACATTAAATTGTTACTTTTTGGCTTACTCATTGTCCGTTCATTTGCGCCCCCTGTTGTGGGTCCGTGCTACGACACCTTCCCAACATGTTTTTTAATATGCCTGCAATTAAATGATTAATTTCGATTAACCAATCACAAGCCCTGTAATCAATTACATTATTTTTTTTTAATAATCTGACAGCACTAATTAAAATATGTATGCTGTGTGTGTGTTTCAGATGGTTTTCTCAGAGTCACCGCTGCAGAGGTTCATGCCACAGAATGGACACCTTTGTCATCATCATGTTATACACCGGTTATGTTTCACTGTGAATTTTGAATAAATGTTTGTACTCTTTGCTAAAATGTCTCCACTTTTGTGCAACATCAATTTGATTTGTAAAAGTTACCAAGGTTTACTGATTTAAAGGCTAACAGTTTGAAAAGCTGTTTAAGCATAATCCAGTAGTAAAATAAGTTTTACATTTAATGGGGTCATAAATGTAAATTGAAGTAAACAGACAGTAAAACTGGTTGTTCAAAATATCTGAATAAATTACTTCTGGTTTGGTATATGTCATCCAGCAGAAATATACACCACAGTACAATAGTTTGTGGTAAAATGTTACATACCATTAAACTCTAACCCTTGTATTGTCAGAATTCCTTGATGTAATGATGCCTTCACTGAAGTGACTAAACCTTTTTGTTTATGTTAAATACCATTTGCTAAAATCTCAGTTTAGACATGATTATTCCAGCATCTGTGTAAAGATTCAGCCAGGTGTAGTGTGCAGTGTCTTCTGGAGCGACAAATCCCAAATTAAAAATTCTTAGAAATGAACCATCATTGTACCAAAACGTCAATGACAAAATGTTTTTTACTGGTGACTCAGCCAGAAATGACAAATTATGATACAATCACATAAGTCAAATTGTTTACTGCAACTAAAAGAAAAACAAATACAAAAAAAAAAAAATCTGTGCAGCATAAATTACTATACAAAAGTTCCATGTGTCTATAGTCCTGGGGTGGGGGGTGCAGGACACACGCCCGGTCATGCATCATGTTCACAAGCTTGCACAGCACACCAATGAATGCCTGATTAAATGCAGTTTCCACCTAGGTTGCTTCATCGAGGATCAGTCGGATGTGTCAATCACACTGAAGCCAATTCAGCTTCAGCATCACTCAGGATGGATAGATTCTCCTGCTGGAACAGGCTCCTTTTACTCTTGCCTGGATAATAATGAAGGTAGAAATGGGAAGTAATTAACAAAAGCAAGTTTTAAAAAATTATATATACACATACATACATACATACAGAGTGGCACCCCCCCCACACACACACACACAAGAATTATAATAAAACCTACAAAAAAACTTCAGTCTCTGTATGATCATTCCCCAGAGTTTCAGTTGTCTTGGTCACTTTGCATCAAAGTTATGTTCTTTCAAAATTATGCTCCAACAAATCAGACCATTTGGAGCATAATTTTGAAAAAACATGACTTTTATGCAATGCAACCAAGAAAACTGAAACTTTGGGGAAGGTCCAGCTAAATTTGCTGGACATTTGTGGGATTTATTACAATATTTATGGGTTCTGATTTTGTTTTGGTGGGGTGGGAGGCTGGCACCCTGTGTGTATATATACCCACCCGGAAACTGAACATTCTTTGAATGTTCATTGAACGTTTACATGAGAACATTCGCAAACATGTCATGAACATTGCATGAACATCATATGAACAAAGAATGAGGACAGGTAATGTTTGCATGCAAACATTCAATCAACATTATACAAACGTTCACAAATGTTCACAAACATCATATGAGCAGTTGAACCAGAACATTAAATGAACATTTGTAGAATGTTCGAATGCGAACATTACCTGTCCTCATTCTTTGTTCATATGATGTTTGTGCAATGTTCTTGCTCAATATATCTAGAATTTTTGTGATTTTTCCTATTGAGAATTAAAAATGACTAAATAATTTCATAATGTTTTAAAATTCAATAGGTTTTATTTAAATAGTAACTTGCAATGTATTTATGGAATTCACATAAAATCAATAATGCAGAAACTTTTGAAATCACTTACAGATTAAATGATGGAATTCATCTTTACAGAATTAAACATTGCTCAAAAATAAAAAAGCACATAAATTTGATTTTAATCAAATCAAATCAAATCAATTTTATTTATATAGCGCCAAATCACAACAAACAGTTGCCCCAAGGTGCAATCACAGATTTGAAGACTCAGTATGACATTAGTCAGATACGACAATGCAACTAGCTGAACACACATTTTAAGAGCGAAACTGAACAGTTTAACACAAACACATTACAATCAATAAACTTCCTGAGGAAATTCACATGACAAAACATTAAGTTTTTATCACATAGAAGTATGACAGTCAGATACGACAATGCAATTGAACACACAATTTATAAAAGCAAAACTGAACAGTTTTAACACAAACACGTTACAATCAAATTTCCTGAGGAAATTCATATACAAAAATAATACCAAATTATTATTTTAAATTAATGTTTGATCCCCAGAGAAAAAGGTTCCCTGGCAGTAAAATAAAATTTTATCAAAAATATTCCATGTACAATGCAAATTAAATGCTGTTGCTAATCTGCCCGTAAGCTTTGATATTATAAAATATAAACACAATGCTAAAATACCCTCAGCCGTATGAGCATTGTCTTCTTAATAATTACTTAATTGGTATTCCAGTGCAAAGTGTGTGTGTATGTATATATATGTGCCCTTTATTGTGTTATCCGTGTATCACTGATATATTCACCTCTGTATGTTTATATTGATGTTATAGGATAAGCTCAGTAACATTTTATTTACATTTTAATGGCATCTAAAGGAGGACATGCGTGTGCACATACATGAGCTTCTGAAAAACATGGGTTACCTTCGACTGCATGATGTGTGTGCACACTGATGTCTGCGAGATGTCTTGTGTTGTCAGGTTGTGAAAACAGTGTTTTCTGTTTTCGAAGTGTTTTTCAGTAGCTTTACATAATATATGATAGACATGTTAGATTTACACAGACATTAATCTGTTTTGGAGCAGATTCTGCCATGTTGCATTAGCAGCCAGAGAGAGCCCAGACGTCACGGTGCCTCTCTACTGTGACTGGGTGCCCCCAAAAAAAGACAGATTTGCAAAATTGTTAGTTTCTCAAACCTGTAATCTGGGTCAGGAAGAAGTTCATTATGGTCCCGTCTATACTTCTTCTGCTCAGATAGGACATCTTCGGATTATAGCACAATTGTAGAAGTGATGGTAGTACTGTCCATTGATGTGATATTTATTGCAGCCGCCATGACAACTCTGTAAATTTGTGGCACGTCCCTGGCAAGGCTACCTTTGACGGTTCCTGACTTGTCCTGACTGCCAAAGATAATCAGGAGCTGTAGCATTCAAGCAGCCCCTGACAATGATTGTTACTGCATCCTTCCCTTGTTCCATTCCAGGGGTGTATGCAGTTAAGGTATTGATTAGGGCATTCCTCTGGTGCCTGGTTCCCTTGTCCTCGCCATCAAGTCTGTCATTAGCACTCTTGAGCTGCAAGCTGAACATTTCCATTGTTAGTCATAAGCAATTATATATATTTTACTGTTTAGATAATGTATAATTTGAGCGGCATGGTCATAACTGGTATTCAACTCAACTCCTTACTGGACAGGCCCTATATTTTTAACAAGCTGTTGATTTTGCTTGCAGAATTTTCTTAAGTTAGTTATCAGCTAGGTATACCACACAGATGAAAGCAGATCAGACAAAAATGATTAATCCTCTGTACCCACTGCTATTTGTGTAAAGGACCTTTCACACCACATGCTTTGGAAGCATCAGAGGTGCCACAAACCGGTCTAAAAAGCATTATTTTCAATGAAATGCGTTGCTTTTTAGAGGCGTCTGAAGCGTCGCGTCAAAAGCCGAGCTAAACCAACGCTTCTGCCGGGAGTGTGCACATTCCTGCTTGTCAACAGGCTGACGTGGTCAAAGTTCAACCCAATCCAACTTTCGCCGCTCTGAACTGTGACAAAGCTTCGCACTGTCTAATAGAAACAACGTGTCGGGTCCAAACATGGAAGACTAGTGGCAGAAACCACTGATCTCTACAAAACAGAAAGGTGTCACAGGACTGCTCATTTATACACAGCAGTTTTCTGAAGAAAAATTCTTGCAAATGTTTTTTGTTTTTAACCCCAAAATTAATTTGATTGCGAAATCAGTTTGCTATATTAAAGCTTTTTTTGTGGTTCATCAACACACATACAACATGGCGATCATTCAGGTTTCCTCTGGAAAAAAAAAAATCAGAGTGAAAATCTCAGCCCCCCCACCACATGCAGCGCGTCAGGGGTGTAGGGAGGCTTTGACACAACGCAACTGACGATGCATTGGCGGGCGTTGCCTGACACGTATAAATCATACAATGTGAAAGGACTTTAGTTACTACTTTCCATAAATACAGCATGTTTCATAATGTACTGTGTAAAAAATAAAATGGCAAAACTTTATTGAAGTGAAGAGGATCTAACAAACAGAAAATACATAAACTCACTACTTCGAGTGACTTTACTGGTAGGCCCATTACTTCCAGGCACTGCGTGTAATTGGTTCTCGCCTACACTTCTGGTTTAGCTGGTCATTCTTCGGATGATCATCTCACAAGTGTCCACATTGTTCTCTCTCTTGGTATGTCTGGGAACCGACACTTTCAGGGACGGTCGAAGGATGCAGTGCATTACTTTGTCATTCAGCTGTTCGATACTGTGAATGATGTCATTCTGCTTCTCCTGGAACACAAAATGTATATAGATCCACATGTTACAACCTTAATACAGAAGTTCCCACCTTTTTATTAAATCCTATGCTTCACAAATGATTAAGCCAATGCTGTTGACCTTTCAACATGAGCATGGACAAATCTGTGAATGAACTGAGTGATGAAAGTGAGCCATGGAAAAAAACCCTTAAAGATCTTGGCAAGGCCCTGGTGGGGTCTGGTGTTTGTCCCCCCAAAAAAGGTGAAATCTCAAATGCATTCTGCTGCTTTCTCAGGTCTATTTACCCACCAAAAGAATCTCCAAAAATTAAATTTTTTGTTGGATCAGGTCAGTTTTTCCACCCCAGATAAGGTGGTAAACCTCAGCAGTACAGCATAGAAGTCCTTATGTTTCAAGTGTATGGTACCATAGACAGTACACAGACACAATGCAAATGAAACATTATGCAAGGGACACAGAATTTTTTATATAAAAAATTCTGAAACTTTATATCAGCAATAAATAAACATGTTTATTAAGTAACAGGGCCTGTAAATTATTTCTTTAAGGAAGGAAAGTTAGCATATATGACTTCATTACTGACAGATTTTACTGTATTTTCAAATTATATCCCAAATAGAAAAGAATACGAGGTCTGTTAGAAAAGTATCGGACCTTTTTATTTTTTTTCAAAAACCTGAAGGATTTGAATCACGTGTGCTTGCATGAGCAAACCTTGAACCTTCGTGCGCATGCGTGAACTTTTCCACGCCTGTCGATTGCATCATTTTCTGGTAAGCAGCCTTTGTGTGGGACATGTGTCGTGCGCTCAGCGTTTTTTCACTCCAAGGAAAAAGACGGAATGACTGGAGCAGCGCCGCATCAAATTTTGCCAGAAACTGAGCGACAGCCAGGTGGAAACCATTCGGATGATTCAGACACCATTCGGTGACTTTTCAGTCATGTGACTATCCGAGAAATTGTGGAAGAGGTGGGCATGTCACAGCATGTCCTGTGAGACTTCAACACAGAGGTGCTTTTGCTCCACCATCAGAAGCTTCAGGAAAGAATTTCGCCGCCACTCTTTTCATGGCAAAATGTGCTTTCACAGTGGAATGTACCGAAAAAGTGCTGATGTCCACCTCTTCTGCAATTTTCGGATAGTCACACGATGTTCCCACATCACCACAGTGTTCACATTGAAATGATCTGGTCTGATCTGGAAATCTGGTCATTTCAGCGTGTTGATGGCCGCCCGGAGCGCGGCTCGCTCTCCACCATTGTGCAGACATCTTTAAACCGGTTGTACCGCTCCTTAATCTGTGTGATGCCCATAGGATCATCACCGAAAGCCGTCTGAATCTTCTGAATGATTTCCACCTGTTGCCCAGTTTCTGGCAAAATTTGATGCAGCGCTGCTCCAGTCGTTCCGTCTTTTTCCTTGGAATGAAAAAACGCCGAGCGCACAACACACACCTCACACAAAGGCTGCTTAAAAGGAAATGATGCAATCGACAGGAGTGGAAAAGTTCACGCATGCGCACGAAGGTTTAAGGTTTGCTCATGCAAGCACATGTGATTCAAATCCATCAGGTTTTTGAAAAGAAAAAAAAGGTCTGATACTTTTCTAACAGACCTCGTATTTGAATTTTAGAATCTACTGGCACAAGACACTGTACAATCAAATTTAACCATTATAGTACAAACCTTTGGATACGGATCGGGCTGTTGTGAATCAATTGCAGGCACGCGGTCAACCGACTGGTCGGATGGAGGATTCACTGATTTAACAACTATTATGGCAGCCAGCGTGGCTGCTGTTGGGGGGAAACAAGCAATAATCCAATAATCTAAACTTCAATTGCATCAACACCTAATAAAAGACAGAGTATATATTTTAGTCATGGTCATAAAAAGTTACGTACATTTTAAATTTAGCCTTTTTTTAACCAAGTTAGTCTCATTGAGCTCAAGACCTATAATAATAATAATAATAAATAATAATAATATAATTTATTAATTTATGTAGCACCAAATCATGAGTAATCGCCTTAAGGAGCTTCACAAACATCATTTAAAAGCAGAATAAAATGAAATAAGATTAAAACACACTAAAAAATATAACCATAAAAAGGTAAAAGAAGTAAAATAAATAAAAAGACTAAAAAAAGACACACAATCATATAAAATACTAATGATAAAACAGGGAGAACAAATGTGTCTTCAGCCTGGCTTTAAAAGTCTCCACAGAGTACGACTGTCATATCAGTGCAGGCAGAGCTGGGGTGCGGTGATAGAAAGCTCTGTAACCCGCTGACTTTTTCTTCACCCTCGGGACACACAATAGTCCTGCACCCTGTGAACGCAGAGCCCTTGCCGGCACATAGGACTCAACCAGGCCAGCCAGATAGGGGGGCGCCAGTCCGTCAACAATTTTAAAAGCCAATAGTAATACTTAAAAATCCGATCTCAAAGAGACTGGAAGCCAGTGAAGGGATGCCAGAACCGGCGTAATATGGTCAAACCTTCTGCTTCGTGTCAGAAGTCTGGCAGCAGCATTTTGAACCAGTTGAAGACCCCTGATGCTGGACTGTGGTAAACCAGAAAACAAAGCATTACAATAGTCCAATCTAGAAGAAACAAAAGCATGAATCAGAGTCTCAACATCAGCCATAGACAAGATGGGACGAATCTTTGCTATATGTCTTAGATGATAGAAAGCAGTCCTCGTAATGTCCCTAATGTGGAGGTCAAAGGACAACGTAGGATCAAAAATTACCCAAAGGTTCCTCACTTTGTCAGTATGATGTATAACACATAAACCTAGGCTAAGCGCTAGCTGATCAAATTGATGCCAATGTCTTGCTGGACCAAGAACCATCATTTCATTCTTATCAGAGTTCAAAAGTAGAAAGTTGCTAGACATCCAACTTCTCACTGCTGTGAGACAGTCCTGTAAAGATTTTATGCGGACAGAATTTCCAGCAGCTATCGGCGTATACAACTAAGTGTCATCAGCATAGCAATGAAAAGCAACCCAAAAATGCCGCAAAATGTTCCCAAGGGGTGCCATATACAGGGAAAAAAGCAGGGGACCCAGAACGGATCCCTGCAGAACCCTGAACTTCATGCCCCTATAATCAGAAATAAAAATACAAAATACCGTGGGAACAACCAGACAAATAAGATGTCAACCACTCAAGAGCAGTTCCAGTAATCCCAAAACAGTTTTCTAGCCTATCAAGTAGAATATGATGATCAACGGTGTCAAACGCAGCACTGAGATCCAGCAACACCAATACTGTAGTAGTATCCGAGTCCATTGCTCGGACCTCTTTTACAATTGAGACCTGGACAATTATAAAGTTTCCAATTCACCCAACCTGCATGTCCTTGGATATGGGATGCCCACACACACTTTATTGACACCTTTAGGCTCCTGGTTTAATACCAGAATAGATAAAACCATGGAAATAGAGACCTGGAATGGATGTCACGTGACTAGCGGCGTGCCGCACGACAGCCATTACTAAGGGTGAACAGAGCGCCTTGAGCCAGTTAAGGCACCTGTTAAACAGAAGCGAAATGAGGGGAAAAAAGGCAGCCAGTGCTTCATCATCAACTGCACCAACTACAAAAACAAATTCTCCAATATTAAAATGAACTGTACAAGAGCCTTAATGTAATTATGTAAAACAAATGTCTATTTTAAAGTTATGTCCCAATTTAATATCAATATACTGAGACTATAACTCAACACGATAAGTTCTTTTCATTAAGAAGCATTCACATGCATACAGATATGGAAACAAAAATGTTTAAATATATTTATGTCTATATACTTGCAGCTGTTGTTTAATATGATATGTACATGGTGGTGACAGGCGACATTTAAATTTTAACAGTGTGGTTGGAGGGGATGGAGGAGGTACTTTTTACCCTGACTGAGGGTCAGAAGTCATAAATTCTGAATGGCTTTATATCTACTTGTAATAAAATGTTACTAAAAATCATATATATGTTGTTGTCATTAAAAGACTGGCAATAATATTACAGTGGAAAAAGCAGCAAAGTAAATGAGCACGATGGCAAAGCATACTTCAGATTTATATTTTAATACATAAGGTGTTGGGAAGGTGTCGTAGCACGGACCCACAACAGGGGGCGCTAAAGAACGGACAATGAATAAGCCAAAAAGTAACAATTTAATGTTGTGACAACACACAACTAAATACACAAAATTTGTAAAGTCAATTAACACCAGGTGACGTGTGGGCAGGCTCGAAGATAGAAGACCCCCGACGAGAGAGAAGCCGCGTCCCACACGGCTTCCACCACCAACGGTCTGAAGAACATCAGAGCCGCCAAGTCCCGAGTCCCCAGGTGGCCTCTGTCTTCGGCTGTCGACCCTGGTACTGCTGGCAGAAAGCAAAGACAGATAAATGAGTGTGAGTCCGCACACTCAGTAATCCACAGTCTGCACACAGTTAGGAGGGAGCACCTCCACCTCCAATCACACACTCGTGCAGCTCCTGTTTAATCCCCTTATCTGGTTTGGGGTGTGAGGAGAAGCCGTCGCTGTCACACCAAACGCCAATCCCACAGATAAGGAAAGCACCAGGAAAACGGCTGCAACAGAAGTTCAGATTATTACACAACGTATGAGTCAGCAGAGAAATTACCTCTTCGGTAGTCGATTTCTTGGCGAGGAGGTGGAGTTGCAGTCCGGCCTTTATGGTGATGATGATGATGATGAACGAGTGACAGCTGGTGCAGAGGATGAATGACAGCTGTCACTTCTTCTGGGTCTGGCGCCCTCTCGTGCTTGGAGCCCGCACTCCAAGCAGGGCACCCTCTGGTGGTGGTGGGCCAGCAGTGCCTCCTCTTCAGCGGCCCACATAACAGGACCCCCCCCTCAACGGGCGCCTCCTGGCGTCCGACCAGGCTTGTCCGGATGTCTCTTGTAAAAATCGGCCAGGAGGGCCGGGTCCAGGATGAAGTTCCTCTTCACCCAGGAGCGTTCTTCAGGTCCATACCCCTCCCAGTCCACCAGATATTGGAACCCCCGGCCCTTGCGACGGACGTCCAGGAGCCTGCGGACTGTCCAGGCAGGCTCCCCGTCAATGAGCCGGGCAGCAGGCGGCGTAGGTCCTGGAGCACAGAGGGGCGAGGTGTGGTGTGGTTTAAGACGGGACACATGAAACACAGGGTGAATCCGCAGTGAAGCTGAGAGTTGTAGCTTCACTGCGGCCGGGTTGATGATCTTGAGGATACGAAAGGGTCAGATGAATCTGTCCTTCAGTTTTGGGGAGTCCACACGGACAGGGAAGTCCTTAGTAGAGAGCCACACCTCCTGCCCGGGCTGGTATGTGGGGGCCGGGGAACGCCGGCGGTCCACATGGGTCTTGGCCCTCGTCCGGGCCTTTAACAGGGCAGAGCGGGCGGTCCGCCACACCCGGCGGCACCTCCTGAGGTGGGCCTGGACCGAGGGCACACCGACCTCTCCCTCCACCAGCGGGAACAATGGGGGCTGGTACCCCAAACATGCCTCAAAAGGGGAGAGGCCGGTAGCAGACGAGACTTGGCTGTTATGGGCATACTCGATCCAGGCCAGATGGTGACTCCAGGCCGCCGGGTGCACGGAGGTGACGCAGCGAAGGGCCTGTTCCAACTCCTGGTTAGCCCGCTCTGCCTGGCCGTTTGTCTGGGGGTGGTACCCGGACGAGAGACTCACGGTGGCCCCCAGCTCCTTACAGAAACTCTTCCACACCTGCGAAGAGAACTGGGGACCACGATCTGATACAATGTCCGATGGTATCCCATGCAGCCGCATGACGTGGTGGACCAGGAGGTCTGCCGTCTCCTGGGCCGTCGGGAGCTTCGGGAGGGCCACGAAGTGGGCCGCCTTGGAGAACTGGTCCACTATCGTGAGAATAATGGTGTTGTCCTGGGACGGCGGGAGGCCCGTGATGAAGTCCAGGCCGATGTGAGACCCAGCGGTGAGGCACCGGCAGGGGTTGGAGGAGTCCCGAGGTCCTCCGATGGTCTGCCTTGCCCCTGGCGCAGATGGTACAGGCCTGGACGTAGTCCCGGACGTCGGTGTACTCCAGATTCCGATGGTCTGTAAAAACCGTGAAAGGCAACGACGCCCCCTCCAGCAGGTGTCTCCACTCTTCAAGAGCCTCCTTCACCGCGAGGAGCTCCCGATTGCCGACGTCATAGTTCCGTTCAGCTGGGGTCAACCTGCGGGAAAAATAGGCACAAGGATGGAGAACCTTATCAGCCTCCACGCTCTGGGACAGCACGGCTCCTATCCCTGAGTCAGAGGCATCCACTTCGACTATGTACTGGCGATCAGGATCAGGCTGCACCAGAACAGTTGAAAACCGACGTTTCAACTCCTGGAACGCGGCTTCGCACCGATCCGACCAGGTGAAGGGGACCTTGGTGGAGGTCAGGGCAGTCAGGGGGCTAACTACCTGACTGTAGCCTTTAATGAACCTCCTGTAGAAATTTGCAAAGCTGCAATTTCCTGCACTGGTCACTGGAAAACATGGTATTGATGAAGTCAGCCATCTGATCCAAAAACTCAGTGGAGTATCATCATTATTCCACACCTCAGGGGTCATCCTGGAATGCTCTGGTTCTACACTTCCAAAGGATCAAAAGAGAAACCAGCTAAAGGTTACTACACACTACTGACCAACAAGTCTGTACTTGAGCTTATGGCATTTGTTGCAGATGTGCTGCCTGTGTTTTCCAGGTTCCAAAAGAAGATTCAGTCAGACACTGTGACCTTGCTTGATTTAGAAATGGAAACTTCTCTTGTAACATCTAACTTGTAGAAAATCAAGGAAACCCCACTGCTTGGTGGCTGGGTTGCCAGCTTAAAGACACAACTAGAGTCCGCAGAGGAAGAGGGACATGTGACCTACAAATTGAAGAATGTTGAACTTCATGAGGATCAAGGACAATCAATCAATCAATCAATCAATTTTTTTTATATAGCGCCAAATCACAACAAACAGTTGCCCCAAGGCGCTTTATATTGTAAGGCAAGGCCATACAATAATTATGTAAAACCCCAACGGTCAAAACAACCCCCTGTGAGCAAGCACTTGGCTACAGTGGGAAGGAAAAACTCCCTTTTAACAGGAAGAAACCTCCAGCAGAACCAGGCTCAGGGAGGGGCAGTCTTCTGCTGGGACTGGTTGGGGCTGAGGGAGAGAACCAGGAAAAAGACATGCTGTGGAGGGGAGCAGAGATCGATCACTAATGATTAAATGCAGAGTGGTGCATACAGAGCAAAAAGAGAAAGAAACAATGCATCATGGGAACCCCCCAGCAGTCTAAGTCTATAGCAGCATAACTAAGGGATGGTTCAGGGTCACCTGATCCAGCCCTAACTATAAGCTTTAGCAAAAAGGAAAGTTTTAAGCCTAATCTTAAAAGTAGAGAGGGTGTCTGTCTCCCTGATCTGAATTGGGAGCTGGTTCCACAGGAGAGGAGCCTGAAAGCTGAAGGCTCTGCCTCCCATTCTACTCTTACAAACCCTAGGAACTACAAGTAAGCCTGCAGTCTGAGAGCGAAGCACTCTATTGGGGTGATATGGTACTACGAGGTCCCTAAGATAAGATGGGACCTGATTATTCAAAACCTTATAAGTAAGAAGAAGAATTTTAAATTCTATTCTAGAATTAACAGGAAGCCAATGAAGAGAGGCCAATATGGGTGAGATATGCTCTCTCCTTCTAGTCCCCGTCAGTACTCTAGCTGCAGCATTTTGAATTAACTGAAGACAATGAGTCAGGGACAATGCTGCCATCCAAAATGAGCTTGTGCTGTCACTATCAGAGTTCCTCCTACAACGGTTTGACAGCAACAAGCACATGATGGAGGTACCGGGGCTATTCTTGAAGTTCCAGGAGGATGCCAACATCAAAGATGTTAACCAGTTCCTATCTCCAGATTTGGATCTTGAGTTCCTCAGTATGGAATACCAAGATCTTGTCTCTTCTGGATGAGGAAGAGACTTGACCCTCAATAAGCTGGTCAAGTTTCTAGTGTCCCAAATACTATTTCCAAATCTTGTGAATGTCCTAAGCAGAGTTGTGGCTCCCAAGCCTCACTCAGCTGATGTTGAATGTCTGATAAGCAGAAGCAATGCTCTGAAAACAAGTGAAAGGTCAACAATGTCTGTGGAGACAGAAAACCTGTATCTCTATGTACAAAATAACATGCCACCATTGGCAGAATTTGACCCAAGGGAGGCAGTCATGATTTTGCTGAAATCAAAGGAACGCAGGAAAAAGAGCCATGAAAAGTACCAAGTTTACTTCAAAGGAGTTTTTGTGGAGGCAGAGAATGAAGATGTGGAAGTACCACTACCACCTAAGAAGGTCAAGAAGATCTAAGGTCTTATAGTTGTTTGGATTTAGGTTCTAAAGTTTAACTCTGTTATAGTTCTCAAAAAACAGTTTTATTTGTTATTATCTATCATCCACCTGGTCGTTACTGTGAGTTTCTTTGTGATTTTTCAGACCTTTTGTCTGACTTAGTGCTTAGCTCAGATAAGATAATTATAGTGGGTGATTTTAACATCCACATAGATGCTGAGAATGACAGCCTCAACACTGCATTTAATCTATTATTAGACTCAGTTGGCTTCGCTCAAAATGTAAATGAGCCCACCCACCACTTTAACCACAATTTAGATCTTGTTCTGACATATGGCATAGAAACTGAAGACTTAACAGTATTCCCTGAAAACCCCTTTTTGTCTGATCATTTCTTAATAACATTTACATTTACTTTAATGGACTACCCAGCAGTGGGGAATAAGTTTCATTACAGTAGAAGTCTTTCAGAAAGCGCTGTAACTAGGTTTAAGGATATGATTCCTTCTTTGTTATGTTCTTCAATGCCATATACCAACACAGTGCAGAGTAGCTACCTAAACTCTGTGAGTGAGATAGATTATCTCGTCAATAGCTTTACATCCTCATTGAGCACAACTTTGGATGCTGTAGCTCCTCTGATAAAGAGAGCCTTAAATCAGAAGCGCCTGACTCCTTGGTATAACCCACAAACTTGCAGCTTAAAGCAGATAACCCGTAAGCTGGAGAGGAAATGGCGTCTCACTAATTTAGAAGATCTTCATTTAGCCTGGAAAAAGAGTCTGTTGCTCTATTAAAAAAAAGCCCTCCGTAAAGCTAGGACATCTTACTATTCATCACTAATTGAAGAAAATAAGAACAACCCCAGGTTTCTTTTCAGCACTGTAGCCAGGCTGACAAAGAGTCAGAGCTCTATTGAGCCGAGTATTCCTTTAACTTTAACTAGTAATGACTGAAACCTTCCAAGATGGCGCCACATGAAGGCGCCCTGGTATTCTGGCGCTCCCTGTTTTGTTTGTTTTTGTGTGTGAATCGTGTGTCATCATGTCCCTACACCCGCGAGGAGCTTCTAAACATCAAATCATCAACACCCACGGACATTACACCAGTTTTTTTAGTGCCTGCAGCTGAACTGGTTCACTTTTTGGCCAAAAAAGTGAGACGACAGCGGAGAGGAAAACAAGCTGGAGCTCTCGTGCGCCTCAGATGAAGGGGCACACGCACGCCCCTACCTGGGATATTTCTCTCCAACGTCCGCTCACTCCACAACAAGATGGATGAGCTGGCACTGCTGATGAAGAAGAATAGAGATTTCTCCTCATCTTGTGTACTGTGCTTCACGGAGACGTGGTTAAATGCAAAGACTGCGTGCTCCAACTAGAGGGATTCCAACTTCTCCGCACAGACAAAGACCGAGCACTCTCTGGTGGAAAAACTAGAGGGGGAGGACTCTGCTTCTATATCAACAATGCCTGGTGCTCCAATGTGACTGTGATCTCCCAACACTGCTGTCCCTCTCTGGAATATCTCCTCATAAACTGCAGACCGTTCTACTCTCCACGTGAGTTTAACTCTTTCATACTTTGCTCTGTGTATATTCCACCGAGCGCGGACGTGTACGAGGCCGAGCGCGGATCAGATTATGAGCATGGAGAGAGACTTTCCGGACTCTCTTGTTATAATTCTCGGTGATTTTAACAAAGGGAATCTCAGTCAGGAATTACCAAAATACAAACAGTTTGTTAAATGCCCGACCAGAGAAGGGAGCACGTTAGATCATTGTTACATGACAGTGAGCGGCGCCTACCTCGCGGTGGCCCGTGCAGCTTTGGGACTCTCAGATCACGTGATGACCCACTTGATCCCCACGTACAGACAGAGACTTAAACTCTCTAAACCTGTTGTGAGGACGTCTAAAGTGTGGAGCAATGAAGCTGTAGAGGAGCTACGCGTGTGCTTGGCCACCACGCATTGGGATATGTTTGAGGCTTCAACAGACAGTCTAGATGACTACACGGACACTGTGACGTCATATATTCATTTCTGTGAAGACAGCATCATCCCACAGCGTACCAGGGTGAGATATAACAATGACAAGCCCTGGTTCACACCTAAACTCCAGCAGCTCCATCAGCAGAAAGAGGTGGCTTTCAGAGAAGGAGACAGAGACAGCTATAGAGGTCCAAAGTACAGATTTAGCAAGGAGGTGGCAAAGGCTAAATCCATGTACAGTTCACGTCTGCAGCAAAGGTTCTCTACCAAGGACTCGGCCTCTGTGTGGAGGGGGTTTAAAGAGATCACCAACTACAAGCCCAAAGCACCTCGTTCTATTGACGACCTCAAGCTGGCCAACGACCTGAACGTAAGGCCCCGGGCCCAGACTGTGTCTCTCCTGCCACCCTGAGACACTGCGCTGATGAGCTGGCCCCAGTCTTCACGGGGATCTTCAACACCTCCCTGGAGTCATGCCATGTTCCAGTCTGTTTCAAATCCTCAATCATAGTTCCAGTCCCCAAGAAACCACGCGTCACTGGACTTAATAACTACAGGCCTGTGGTCACGTCTGTAGTCATGAAGACCTTCGAATATCTGGTTTTATCCCACCTGAATTCCATCACCGACCCCCTCCTGGACCCCCTGCAGTTTGCCTACAGAGCCAACAGGTCTGTAGATGATGCCATAAACCTGGCCCTGCACTCCATCCTGCAGCACCTGGACTCCCCAGGAACCTACGCTAGGATCCTGTTTGTGGACTTCAGCTCTGCATTCAACACCATCCTTCCAGCTTTGCTCCAGGACAAGCTTTCTCTGCTCCACGTGCCCAACTCCACCTGCAGGTGGATCACAGACTTCCTGACGGACCGGAGTCAGCGTGTGAGGCTGGGAAAAAATGTCTCAAACACTCGGGCTCTCAGCACAGGATCTCCAGAGGGCTGTGTCCTTTCCCCTCTGCTCTTCTCCCTCTACACTAACTGCTGCACCTCCAGCCACAACTCTGTAAAGCTCATCAAGTTTGCGGACGACACCACCGTCATTGGACTCATTTCGGATGGGGATGAGTCTGCCTACAGGAGGGAGGTGGACCGGCTGGTGACCTGGTGCAGCAGCAACAACTTGGAGCTCAACGCCCAGAAAACAGTGGAGATGATCGTGGACTTCAGGAAAGCCACAGCCCCCCTGCCCTCCCTCGCTGTCACCAACAACCCCATCACCACTGTGGACTGTCACCGCTTCCTCGGCACCACCATCACCCAGGACCTCAAGTGGGAGTCAACCATCAGCTCCCTCATCAAGAAGGCCCAGCAGAGGATGTACTTCCTGCGGCAGCTGAAGAAGGCCAAGCTGCCTGTCCAGCTAATGGTGCAGTTCTACACGGCCATCTTCGAGTCCATCCTCTGCTCCTTCATCACGGTGTGGTACACCGTGGACACAGCCAGGGACAGACACAGACTGCAGCGCATTGTGGCCTCTGCTGAGAAGGTGATCGGCTGTAGCCTTCCATCTCTCCACGACCTGCACGTCTCCAGGACTCTGGGCCGAGCAGGTCGGATCACAGCTGACCCTTCTCACCCTGCACACGGTCTAATTCAAACCACTCCCCTCGGGCAGGAGGCTACGGCCCATCCGGACCAGAACTTCCTGCCATAAGAACAGTTTCTTCCCCTCTGCCATTAGACTCATGAAAACCTCATAACTCAGTCACCTTAAGCTTAACTCTGTCACTTTATCATTTTATCACGGGTCACTTTAGACAGTGTACTTTGGTTTTTAATTGCACTCCTCCCACTGCACTGTTTTTTCTGTTTCTGTTTTTCACAGCCTTTCATATTTCATATTTCTTTTTTTTAATCTTATATTTTAGCTTATTTTGACACATATTTTATATTTTATCTTAGCATTTTATCTCTTCTTAATGTTGCACCATTGTATCGAAGCAAATTACTAGTCTGTGAATCCTGTTCACTGGCAATGGCAATAAACTTCTTCTGATTCTGATTCATGACTTTCTTTGCAAATAAAATTTTAACTATTAGAGAAAAAAAATTATTCATAACCATCCCAAAGACATATCTTTATGTTCAGCTGCTTTCACTAATGCTGGTATTTGGTTAGACTCTTTCTCTCCAATTGTTCTGTCTGAGTTATTTTCATTAGTCACTTCATCCAAACCATCAACATGTCTATTAGACCCCATTCCTACCAGGTTGCTCAAGGAAGCCCTACCATTAATTAATGCTTCGATGTTAAATATGATCAATCTATCGTTATTAGTTGGCTATGTACCGCAGGCTTTTAAGGTGGCAGTAATTAAACCATTACTTAAAAAGCCATCACTTGACCCAGCTATCTTAGCTAATTATAGGCCAATCTCCAACCTTCCTTTTCTCTCAAAAATTCTTGAAAGGGTAGTTGTAAAACAGCTAACTGATCATCTGCAGAGGAATGGTCTATTTGAAGAGTTTCAGTCAGGTTTCAGAATTCATCATAGTACAGAAACAGCATTAGTGAAGGTTACAAATGATCTTCTTATGGCCTCAGACAGTGGACTCATCTCTGTGCTTGTTCTGTTAGACCTCAGTGCTGCTTTTGATACTGTTGACCATAATATTTTATTACAGAGATTAGAGCATGCCATAGGTATTAAAGGCACTGCGCTGCAGTGGTTTGAATCATATTTATCTAATAGATTACAATTTGTTCATGTAAATGGGGAGTCTTCTTCACAGACTAAGGTTAATTATGGAGTTCCACAAGGTTCTGTGCTAGGACCAATTTTATTCACTTTATACATGCTTCCCTTAGGCAGTATTATTAGACAGCATTGCTTAAATTTTCATTGTTACGCAGATGATACCCAGCTTTATCTATCCATGAAGCCAGAGGACACACACCAATTAGTTAAACTGCGGGAATGTCTTTCAGACATAAAGACATGGATGACTTCTAATTTCCTGCTTTTAAATTCAGATAAAACTAAAGTTATTGTACTTGGCCCCACAAATCTTAGAAACATGGTGTCTAACCAGATCTTTACTCTGGATGGCATTACCCTGACCTCCAGTAATAATGTGACAAATCTTGGAGTCATTTTTGATCAGGATATGTCCTTCAATGCGCATATTATGCAAATATGTAGGACTGCTTTTTTGCATTTGCGCAATATTTCTAAAATTGCAAAGGTCTTGTCTCATAGTGATGCTGAAAAACTAATTCATGCATTTATTTCTTGTAGGCTGGACTATTGTAATTCATTATTATCAGGTTGTCCTAAAAGTTCCCTGAAAAGCCTTCAGTTAATTCAAAATGCTGCAGCTAGAGTACTGACGGGGACTAGAAGGAGAGAGCATATCTCACCCATATTGGCCTCTCTTCATTGGCTTCCTGTTAGTTCTAGAATAGAATTTAAAATTCTTCTTCTTACTTATAAGGTTTTGAATAATCAGGTCCCATCTTATCTTAGGGACCTCATAGTACCATATCACCCCAATAGAGCGCTTCGCTCTCAGACTGCAGGCTTACTTGTAGTTCCTAGGGTTTGTAAGAGTAGAATGGGAGTCAGAGCCTTCAGCTTTCAGGCTCCTCTCCTGTGGAACCAGCTCCCAATTCAGATCAGGGAGACAGACACCCTCTCTACTTTTAAGATTAAGCTTAAAACTTTCCTTTTTGCTAAAGCTTATAGTTAGGGTTGGATCAGGTGACCCTGAACCATCCCCTTAGTTATGCTGCTATAGACTTAGACTGTTGGGGGGTTCCCATGATGCACTGAGTGTTTCTTTTTATTCTCTCCCCTCAACCCCAACCAGTCCTAGCAGAAGACTGCCCCTCCCTGAGCCTGGTTCTGCTGGAGGTTTCTTCCTGTTAAGAGGGAGTTTTTCCTTCCCACTGTCGCCAAGTGCTTCCTCATAGGGGGTCGTTTTGACCGTTGGGGTTTTTCTGTAATTATTGTATGGCTTTTTCCTTACAATATAAAGCGCCTTGGGGAAACTGTTTGCTGTGATTTGGCGCTATATAAATAAAATTGATTGGATTTGATTTAGTTAGCTTAACTGCTTAAGGTTGATGTTGATATGACTCTTACCAAAGACACATAAGACAACCAATGAGTTGCACTTACTTGAACATTGGTTTAAATGTTACTATGCTAGTCATACTTAAGTTAACTTTACTTTAGGTTTGTGTTGTTGTAACTTGAGGTTTATGATCTTGTACTTCTGGGGTGACCCCTGGTCCGGCCCTAGATTATGACAGTTTTTGCTTCTTTTGCTCATTGAGGTTTATGTCAGTATAATGTGAGAAGCAATAATTCAATCAATTCAATCAATTTTCTTATATAGCGCCAAATCACAACAAACAGTTGCCCCAAGGCGCTTTATATTGTAAGGCAAGGCCATACAATAATTATGTAAAACCCCAACGGTCAAAACGACCCCCTGTGAGCAAGCACTTGGCTACAGTAGGAAGGAAAAACTCCCTTTTAACAGGAAGAAACCTCCAGCAGAACCAGGCTCAGGGAGGGGCAGTCTTCTGCTGGGACTGGTTGGGGCTGAGGGAGAGAACCAGGAAAAAGACATGCTGTGGAGGGGAGCAGAGATCGATCACTAATGATTAAATGCAGAGTGGTGCATACAGAGCAAAAAGAGAAAGAAACAGTGCATCATGGGAACCCCCCAGCAGTCTACGTCTATAGCAGCATAACTAAGGGATGGTTCAGGGTCACCTGATCCAGCCCTAACTATAAGCTTTAGCAAAAAGGAAAGTTTTAAGCCTAATCTTAAAAGTAGAGAGGGTGTCTGTCTCCCTGATCTGAATTGGGAGCTGGTTCCACAGGAGAGGAGCCTGAAAGCTGAAGGCTCTGCCTCCCATTCTACTCTTACAAACCCTAGGAACTACAAGTAAGCCTGCAGTCTGAGAGCGAAGCGCTCTATTGGGGTGATATGGTACTACGAGGTCCCTAAGATAAGATGGGACCTGATTATTCAAAACCTTATAAGTAAGAAGAAGAATTTTAAATTCTATTCTAGAATTAACAGGAAGCCAATGAAGAGAGGCCAATATGGGTGAGATATGCTCTCTCCTTCTAGTCCCCGTCAGTACTGTAGCTGCAGCATTTTGAATTAACTGAAGGCTTTTTAGGGAACTTTTAGGACAACCTGATAATAATGAATTACAATAGTCCAGCCTAGAGGAAATAAATGCATGAATTAGTTTTTCAGCATCACTCTGAGACAAGACCTTTCTGATTTTAGAGATATTGCGTAAATGCAAAAAAGCAGTCCTACATATTTGTTTAATACGCGCTTTGAATGACATATCCTGATCAAAAATGACTCCAAGATTTCTCACAGTATTACTAGAGGTCAGGGTAATGCCATCCAGAGTAAGGATCTGGTTAGACACCATGTTTCTAAGATTTGTGGGGCCAAGTACAATAACTTCAGTTTTATCTGAGTTTAAAAGCAGGAAATTAGAGGTCATCCATGTCTTTATGTCTGTAAGACAATCCTGCAGTTTAGCTAATTGGTGTGTGTCCTCTGGCTTCATGGATAGATAAAGCTGGGTATCATCTGCGTAACAATGAAAATTTAAGCAATACCGTCTAATAATACTGCCTAAGGGAAGCATGTATAAAGTGAATAAAATTGGTCCTAGCACAGAACCTTGTGGAACTCCATAATTAACTTTAGTCTGTGAAGAAGATTCCCCATTTGCATGAACAAATTGTAATCTATTAGACAAATATGATTCAAACCACCGCAGCGCAGTGCCTTTAATACCTATGGCATTAATAATGGTTGATAATCCTAACTGTTTAAGTAATAAGCAACAATTGCATGGTTTTCAATGTATAGTATGAAGTAGTTAGAAGTAATATTATGTATGTTATTAATAAATAATAAGTATGTTTGAATTACATTGTAAATTTTATGAAAATAAAAGTACATTGTTGTTGAGTGATCAGTGACTTCTGTTGTGATTCAGTATTAACATTATCAACTCTTCATCATGGAAATTTTGGAAAATTAAACAAAATCTGAAAAAAAATCTAAAAATTTAGTAGTGACAACTGCACAAATTTGGATTTACAACTGCACATTTTCAATTTACAACTGCACAAAAGCGATACAACTGCACATTAGAATAAACCCTGAACTTCATTGGAATTGGTGTTGTAGTTTCAGGAGGGTTAAAGAAACAAGAGATGCAACTCAAGTTATTGAGCGCAAAATGGAAAAAGGTCAGAAACCCTCAGCAATTAAATTTTACTTTACGTTTGAATTTAATACTGTATTTATTTATTCATTGTTTGCACAAATAGAAAGAAAGAATGCTGCACCACAATGAATATAGTTCTTTATTTAGTGCAGCAGACAAGTGAAGCAATCATTCAAATGGTGATACAAACATCAAATTCTGCACAAATACTCCTTAGAATTACTCTTTTGAAAAAAAATGACTGTAATGATGCCTTCATGCACTTTTGTTCATTGTGGACAGTTCTCTCTTGCTTGGCAGTTTTTTTTTTGTTCCTAATTTAAAGCATAAAAGTAATGCCACTGTTTTAAGGAAACAGTTGTTCAGTAAATTAGTAATGTTATGTTTGGGTTTATTCAACTAAGACATACATGACGTGACCCATGTTTTCTTTATTATTATTGAATTTTTTTTTTCTTGCTGTAACTGACCTTCAAAAGACCTGGAAACAGGGACTTACAGCTGGTCCTCTGTTGAAAAAACTAAGAACACGGGCCGTGCATTATTTATGTTTAGTTTATTATTATTATTATTATTTGGATTAACCCTTACCACAGATTAACTGTTCCTGCTGCCATATCTTTTGAAATAAAACGGCAGAACACAAAACCATCTAAAAAACAATGGGGAGAAGATTAAATCAGATTCAGTGCATTGCCTAAAAACTAAAAGAAGGAATAAAAATGGGAGCGGTACAAGAGTGGGAGTCATTTTACCAGGAGTGGGACAGGACAGGATTTTTTTTTTCTGGCCTGGGATTGGGATGGGACAGCAATTTTTCTGTGGGACTGGGATGGGGCAGGAGTGAAAATCTACTCCCATTTCACTCTCTGGTCTGTAACGACAGCAACAACTGTGAAGACGAAGAGAGAAAAACAAGAGTCAGACCATCAAATCAATCAATCAATCAACTTTTTTCTTATATAGCGCCAAATCACAACAAGCAGTTGCCCCAAGGCGCTCCATATTGTAAGGCAAGGCCATACAATAATTATGAAAAACCCCAACGGTCAAAACGACCCCCTATGAGCAAGCACTTGGCAACAGTGGGAAGGAAAAACTCCCTTTTAACAGGAAGAAACCTCCAGCAGAACCAGGCTCAGGGAGGGGCAGTCTTCTGCTGAGACTGGTTGGGGCTGAGGGAAAAAAACAGGAAAAAGACATGCCGTGAAGGGGGGCAGAGATCGATCACTAATGATTAAATGCAGAGTGATGCATACGGAGCAAAAAGAGAAAGAAATAGTGCATCATGGGAACCCCCCCACAATCTACGTCTAAAGCAGCATAACCAAGGGATGGTCCAGGGTCACCCGATCCAGCCCTAACTATAAGCCTTAGCGAAAAGGAAAGTTTTAAGCCTAATCTTAAAAGTAGAGAGGGTATCTGTCTCCCTGATCTGAATTGGGAGCTGGTTCCACAGGAGAGGAGCCTGAAAGCTGAAGGCTCTGCCTCCCATTCTACTCTTACAAACCCTAGGAACTACAAGTAAGCCCGCAGTCTGAGAACGAAGCGCTCTAATGGGGTAATATGGTACTACGAGGTCCCTAAGATAAAATGGGACCTGATTATTCAAAACCTTATAAGTAAGAAGAAGAATTTTAAATTCTATTCTAGAATTAACAGGAAGCCAATGAAGAGAGGCCAACACGGGTGAGATATGCTCTCTCCTTCTAGTCCCCGTCAATACTCTAGCTGCAGCATTCTGAACCAACTGAAGGCTTTTTAGGGAACTTTTAGGACAACCTGATAATAATGAATTACAATAGTCCAGCCTAGAGGAAATAAATGCATGAATTAGTTTTTCAGCATTACTCTGAGACAAGACCTTTCTGATTTTAGAGATATTGCGTAAATGCAAAAAGGCAGTCCTACATATTTGTTTGATATGCGCTTTGAATGACATATCCTGATCAAAAATGACTCCAAGATTTCTCACAGTATTACTAGAGATCAGGGAAATGCCATCCAGAGTAACGATCTGGTTAGACACCATGCTTCTAAGATTTGTGGGGCCGAGTACAATAACTTCAGTTTTATCTGAGTTTAAAAGCAGGAAATTAGAGGTCATCCATGTCTTTATGTCTGTAAGACAATCCTGCAGTTTAGCTAATTGGTGTGTATCCTCTGGCTTCATGGATAGATAAAGCTGGGTATCATCTGCGTAACAATGAAAATTTAAGCAATACCGTCTAATAATACTGCCTAAGGGAAGCATGTATAAAGTGAATAAAATTTGTCCTAGCACAGAACCTTGTGGAACTCCATAATTAACTTTAGTCTGTGAAGAAGATTTCCCATTTACATGAACAAACTGTAATCTATTAGACAAATATGATTCAAACCACCGCAGTGCAGTGCCTTTAATACCTATGACATGCTCTAATCTCTGTAATAAAATTTTATGGTCAACAGTATCAAAAGCAGCACTGAGGTCCAACAGAACAAGCACAGAGATAAGTCCACTGTCCGAAGCCATAAGAAGATCATTTATAACCTTCACTAATGCTGTTTCTGTACTATGATGAATTCTAAAACCTGACTGAAACTCTTCAAATAGACCATTCCTCTGCAGGTGATCAGTTAACTGTTTTACAACTACCCTCTCAAGAATCTTTGAGAGAAAAGGAAGGTTGGAAATTGGCCTATAATTAGCTAAGATAGCTGGGTCAAGTGATGGCTTTTTAAGTAATGGTTTAATTACTGCCACCTTAAAGGCCTGTGGTACATAACCAACTAACAAAGATAGATTGATCATATTTAAGATTGAAGCATTAAATAATGGTAGGACTTCCTTGAGCAGCCTGGCAGGAATGGGGTCCAATAAACATGCCGATGGTTTGGACGAAGCAACCAATGAAAATAACTCAGACAGAACAACCGGAGAGAAAGAGTCTAACCAAATACCGGCATCACTGAAAGCAGCCAAAGATAACGATACATCTTTGGGATGGTTATGAGTAATTTTTTCTCTAATAGTCAAAATTTTGTTAGCAAAGAAAGTCATGAAGTCATTACTAGTTAAAGTTAATGGAATACTCAGCTCAATAGAGCTCTGACTCTTTGTCAGCCTAGCTACAGTGCTGAAAAGAAACCTGAGGTTATTCTTATTTTCTTCAATTAGTGATGAGTAGAAAGATGTCCTAGCTTTACGGAGGGCTTTTTTATAGAGCAACAAACTCTTTTTCCAGGCTAAGTGAAGATCTTCTAAATTAGTGAGACGCCATTTCCTCTCCAACTTACGGGTTATCTGCTTTAAGCTACGAGTTTGTGAGTTATACCACGGAGTCAGACACTTCTGATTTAAAGCTCTCTTTTTCAGAGGAGCTACAGCATCCAAAGTTGTCTTCAAAGAGGATGTAAAACTATTGACGAGATACTCTAACTCCCTTACAGAGTTTAGGTAGCTACTCTGCTCTGTGTTGGTATATGACATTAGAGAACATAACGAAGGAATCATATCCTTAAACCTAGTTACAGCGCTTTCTGAAAGACTTCTAGTGTAATGAAACTTATTCCCCACTGCAGGGTAGTCCATCAGGGTAAATGTAAATGTTATTAAAAAATGATCAGACAGAAGGGAGTTTTCAGGGAATACTGTTAAGTCTTCTATTTCCATACCATAAGTCAGAACAAGATCTAAGATATGATTAAAGTGGTGGGTGGACTCATTTACTTTTTGAGCAAAGCCGATAAAGTCTAATAATAGATTAAATGCAGTGTTGAGGCTGTCATTCTCAGCATCTGTGTGGATATTAAAATCGCCCACTATAATTATCTTATCTGAGCTAAGCACTAAGTCAGACAAAAGGTCTGAAAATTCACAGGGAAACTCACAGTAACGACCAGGTGGACGATAGATAATAACAAATAAAACTGGTTTTTGGGACTTCCAATTTGGATGGACAAGACTAAGAGACAAGCTTTCAAATGAATTAAAGCTCTGTCTAGGTTTTTGATTAATTAATAAACTGAAATGGAAGATTGCTGCTAATCCTCCGCCACGGCCCGTGCTACGAGCATTCTGACAGTTAGTGTGACTCGGGGGTGTTGACTCATTTAAACTAACATATTCATCCTGCTGTAACCAGGTTTCTGTTAGGCAGAATAAATCAATACGTTGATCAATTATTATATCATTTACCAACAGGGACTTAGAAGAGAGAGACCTAATGTTTAATAGACCACATTTAACTGTTTTAGTCTGTGGTGCAATTGAAGGTGCTATATTATTTTTTCTTTTTGAATTTTTATGCTTAAATAGATTTTTGCTGGTTATTGGTGGTCTGGGAGCAGGCACCGTCTCTACGGGGATGGGGTAATGAGGGGATGGCAGGGGGAGAGAAGCTGCAGAGAGGTGTATAAGACCACAGCTCTGCCTCCTGGTCCCAACGCTGGACAGTCACAGTTTGGAGGATCCAAGAAAATTGGCCAGATTTCTAGAAATGAGAGCTGCTCCATCTAAAGTGGGATGGATGCCGTCTCTCCTAACAAGACCAGGTTTTCCCCAGAAGCTTTGCCAATTATCAATGAAGCCCACCTCATTTTTTGGACACCACTCAGACAGCCAGCAATTCAAGGAGAACATGCGGCTAAACATGTCACTCCCGGTCTGATTGGGGAGGAGCCCAGAGAAAACTACAGAGTCCGACATTGTTTTTGCAAAGTTACACACCGATTTAATGTTAATTTTAGTGACCTCCGATTGGCGTAACCGAGTGTCATTACTGCCGACGTGAATTACAATCTTACCAAATTTACGCTTAGCCTTAGCCAGCAATTTCAAATGTCCTTCGATGTCGCCTGCTCTGGCCCCCGGAAGACAATTGACAATGGTTGCTGGTGTCGCTAACTTCACATTTCTCAAAACAGAGTCGCCAATAACCAGAGTTTGATCCTCGGCGAGTGTATCGTCGAGTGGGGAAAAACGGTTAGAGATGTGAACGGGTTGACGGTGTACACGGGGCTTCTGTTTAGGGCTACGCTTCCTCCTCACAGTCACCCAGTCAGCCTGCTTTCCCGACTGCCCGGGATCTGCCAGGGGGGAACTAGCGGCGGCTAAGCTACTTTGGTCCGCACCGACTACAGGGGCCTGGCTAGCTGTAGAATTTTCCACGGTGCGGAGCCGAGTCTCCAATTTGCCCAGCCTGGCCTCCAAGCTACGAATAAGCTGCACTTATTACAAGTACCGTTACTGCTAAAGGAGGCCGAGGAATAACTAAACATTTCACACCCAGAGCAGAAAAGTACGGGAGAGACAGGAGAAGCCGCCATGCTAAATCGGCTAAGAGCTAGTAGCTACGCAACCTAGCGGATTCCTAAAAACACACAAAGTGAATAATGTGTAAATAATTTAAAGGTGATTCAGCAGAAGGAGTGCTTTAGTTAAGGCACCAGACAGGCCATGAAGCAGCACAGATAACGCACGACAACAGTGCTAAAAGAGAAAAAAAAAAAATAAAAATAAAAATAAAAATACAATAAAAAAAAAAATAAATAAATAATAATAAAAAATAAAAAATAAAAACGAAAGCGTTAGCAAGCTAGTTAGCTTGCCAACGCTGATGAAAGTTAGCTGATAAAAGTGCTCCGTCGCGATGTTTTGACCGTTAGAGGTCTTCTTTAGGCGTTGGAGCACAGTAAAAAAGTTAAAAAAAAAAGTATAAAGGTAAAAAAGTCTTGAAAAAGACTGTTAATTCAAGTCCAAAGCAGCAGGTAGCAGTCTCTGTGTAAACAGTCCCAACAGAGAGCCAAAATTCTGATGCCAACACGTATCTGAACACGTATCAACTTCCTCTGTTCAAATTCAAAAAACAGTAACAAGATTTGAACCCACCTTGGGGTCTGTTGTTTGCAAATGAGCAAACAACAGACCACACTTCCTGAATGAGGGTGTCAGGATGAAAACTGTGATCTGTGAAACACGCAGGAGATTTGCTGTGTGACTGTTTCATTTATCTGGAACATCAGACAAACACACTGATCATTTGCTCACACGTTTGGACCCGTGAAAGACGTGATTTGAATGTTCACTATGACACAAACAGAATGAGCAGCTTTGAGTCCAGCTTTCAGACTGCTGAAGGTGCCCTTTACATCTCTGTTATGCACGTTCACACTGTGCTGAAGTTAAAGCTGGTCGACAGTTCCAACAGGATCTGGAAATGAATTTGCTCTTGGTGAGGAAATGTGCTGCCTGGCAGCATGTGTCACCAGTGGCCACTTCAAACATGTCACCCAGCCTTGTGCAGGACTTCTCTCTGTGTCTCACTGAGTTAAGTCCACCCTCACCACACCATTACTGACACCGTATGAAATAAGGACAAACACTTTGAAAGTTCACAGCTGTAGAGTTTTACAGATTGATGGCCTGTTCTGTTTGGATTAGTTTTATATAGGGAGGTGGAATAATGTAATTTTACCACATGTTGTCTTTAATATTTAAGGTCATTTTGCACAAGATGGGAACTCTCAGTCAGTGTTGTATAGTAACAAAGTAAAAAAACTTCACTACTGTACTTAAGTACATTTTGAGAGACTTTGTACTTTACCTGAGTTTTTTTTAATTCATCTTACTTTCACTTTTACTTCACTACATTTCCAACCTTAATTGCATACTTCGACTCCGATACATTTTCTATGCGCCACACCGTTACTCGTTATAAAAACAAACAAACAAAAAAAAACCCCCACACACACAAAAAAGTGTTTTCACCCAGAGACACCAGTGATTCCCAGCAACTGCAACAAAGTCAGGCCGATTTGTCATGAGGCATGTTGGTAGGCTTTTTTTGCAGTTGCACACTTGTGGGGTGTTTGTCAGGAAAATGATCATTTCTCTGCATTGATTACAGACCTACAGCGGGTCTGTAATCAACTTTTCTGCAACGCGGCTTTGCTTTGAACCTTGAACCAATCGAAGCAGTGCTTCGATCTATGATTCGTGGATGTTATTTCGCTTTTTTATTTTTTTCCCCGCTAAAACCCTGAAGAGCATATGTCTGTGAGTAATATTTAATATGTTTATGTTAAACTGCCCTGTTATGGTCTTCTGAAACAGTTGATAGATGTATTTTATAACTTAAAAACGGGACCGATGCTAACACGTTAGCATGTCTATGGCGTTTTCAATGTTAAATTTAGCATTAAGCTGTTCACATCAGCACGTTTGTGTTGATTTGTTTTCTGTATAATTAATGGCTCAGCGTTCGTTGTCGTAAAAGAGTCAAATTATATTTTTTTTTTAATTTATTTGTATTCATATATTATAGCAACAACAATAATAGTCTCCATAATAGACAATAATAGTCAATAATAATAGACTAATAATGTTACAATACAATTTTAGAGAAAGAGACAAAAAGAACCGAATGAAACAAAATCAAATCAAATCAATTTTATTTATATAGCGCCAAATCACAACAAACAGTTGCCCCAAGGCGCTTTATATTGTAAGGCAAGGCCATACAATAATTATGTAAAACCCCAACGGTCAAAACGACCCCCTGTGAGCAAGCACTTGGCTACAGTGGGAAGGTAAAACTCCCTTTTAACAGGAAGAAACCTCCAGCAGAACCAGGCTCAGGGAGGGGCAGTCTTCTGCTGGGACTGGTTGGGGCTGAGGGAGAGAACCAGGAAAAAGACATGCTGTGGAGGGGAGCAGAGATCAATCACAGGAGAGGAGCCTAAAATTCTTCTTCTTACTTATAAGGTTTTGAATAATCAGGTCCCATCTTATCTTAGGGACCTCGTAGTACCATATCACCCCAATAGAGCGCTTCGCTCTCAGACTGCAGGCTTACTTGTAGTTCCTAGGGTTTGTAAGAGTAGAATGGGAGGCAGAGCCTTCAGCTTTCAGGCTCCTCTCCTGTGGAACCAGCTCCCAATTCAGATCAGGGAGACAGACACCCTCTCTACTTTTAAGATTAGGCTTAAAACTTTCCTTTTTGCTAAAGCTTATAGTTAGGGCTGGATCAGGTGACCCTGAACCATCCCTTAGTTATGCTGCTATAGACCTAGACTGCTGGGGGGTTCCCATGATGCACTGTTTCTTTCTCTTTTTGCTCTGTATGCACCACTCTGCATTTAATCATTAGTGATTGATCTCTGCTCTCTTCCACAGCATGTCTTTTTCCTGGTTCTCTCCCTCAGCCCCAACCAGTCCCAGCAGAAGACTGCCCCTCCCTGAGCCTGGTTCTGCTGGAGGTTTCTTCCTGTTAAAAGGGAGTTTTACCTTCCCACTGTAGCCAAGTGCTTGCTCACAGGGGGTCGTTTTGACCGTTGGGGTTTTACATAATTATTGTATGGCCTTGCCTTACAATATAAAGCGCCTTGGGGCAACTGTTTGTTGTGATTTGGCGCTATATAAAAAAAAATTGAATTGAATTGAATTGAATTGAAAGCTGAAGGCTCTGCCTCCCATTCTACTCTTACAAACCCTAGGAAGTCTGAGAGCGAAGCGCTCTATTGGGGTGATATGGTACTATGAGGTCCCTAAGATAAGATGGGACCTGATTATTCAAAACCTTATAAGTAAGAAGAAGAATTTTAAATTCTATTGTAGAATTAACAGGAAGCCAATGAAGAGAAGCCAATATGGGTGAGATATGCTCTCTCCTTCTAGTCCCCGTCAGTACTCTAGCTGCAGCATTTTGAATTAACTGAAGGCTTTTTAGGGAACTTTTAGGACAACCTGATAATAATGAATTACAATAGTCCAGCCTAGAGGAAATAAATGCATGAATTAGTTTTTCAGAATCACTCTGAGACAAGACCTTTCTAATTTTAGAGATATTGCGCAAATGCAAAAAAACAGTCCTACATATTTGTTTAATATGCGCTTTGAATGACATATCCTGATTAAAAATGACTCCAAGATTTCTCACAGTATTACTAGAGGTCAGGGTAATGCCATCCAGAGTAAGGATCTGGTTAGACACCATGTTTCTAAGATTTGTGGGGCCAAGTACAATAACTTCAGTTTTATCTGAGTTTAAAAGCAGGAAATTAGAGGTCATCCATGTCTTTATGTCTATAAGACAATCCTGCAGTTTAGCTAATTGGTGTGTGTCCTCTGGCTTCATGGATAGATAAAGCTGGGTATCATCTGCGTAACAATGAAAATTTAAACACAAACAGAACACAACAGAAAAGATAAAACCATGTAACAATGAAAATAAATAAATACATATAGAAATAAATAAATGTTTCCTGTGAACACATAGTGAGTAGCCTACTCTCGTTTAGGTTTTGAAACCTTGTTTCTGAAGTGTTTTTTTGTGATGTGCACAATTTTCAGTATTTTGACTAATACTACCAGTCATTTACAAGCCTAGATAAACTTTATATAAAAAAAAAATCAGTCCGTTTTTGATTAATAACATTTACTTGTACTTTTTTTTTGACCGTTGGGGTTTTACATCATTATTGTATGGCCTTGCCTTACAATATAAAGCGCCTTGGGGCAACTGTTTGTTGTGATTTGGCGCTATATAAAAAAAAAATTGATTGATTGATTGATTTTACTTTCAATACTTCAGTACGTTTAGTTGTACATTACTTGTCATACTTAAGTACAATAAATACTAGATACTTTAAGACTTTTACTTTCGTAGCATTTCAATCAGTGATTTGAACTTCTACCAAAGTCATTTTTTAATGGGTATCTGTACTTTTACTTAAATGTGTTTACTTAAATTTTGCAATACTTTATACAACACTGCTCTCAGTATTTATGAGAGTGGGTGCTCAATTAACACGCTGCTGTCATTGTATACCAACACACAGTGGTGGGCACAATTCCGCTAATTATCGAAGATAAAGTTTTCATTATTGGATTATCTTTTCAGATAAATTTGAAAACCATTATCGGACTAATTATCTTCTGATAAAATTTTGTCCAATAATTTTAGACTGTTAACGTGGTAAACAAAGGTGAACAGATGTGTAGTTCTATCCTCTGCAGATGAAGGAGAACTGGTCACGCACGCACGCACGCACGCACGCATGCACGCACGCACGCACGCACGCACGCACGCACGCACACAAAACCCTCATTTCTTTTAACCCCATACTGATACGCGGCCAATATCACCCAAGTCATCCAGAGGCATACATTTTTAACATATGGTTCAAATTTTAACCAAACCTATTTCGGACAAGTTTTTTTTTTTTTTTTTTTTTTAATTAACATCATGTCTGAAGTTTTATAGTTTTAAAGTCATGCACTCATTTTTAAGGTTTTAGTGTGGACATGCTGTGTCTAGGTGCATTATGGGTGATTGGGTAATCTCAGTACGTTCACGACAGGAGAATGCATTTAAGACACTCATCAGGACAACATCATTAAACTCTAGTGTCTAAAACTCTTATGAATATATTCTCTTGGTTTATAGACATTGTTATTGTGTTTGCATTTATTAAATTCCACGCATCTTAAACGTAGCAAGTAGCAACACAGATTATCTGGAATTTTGTTCTGGCAAGTTTTCAAGGTCTCTACTGGCAAGTAGTGTTCATGGCAGTATTCAAACTGAAGCTGGGCTGATATTTTCAATCACTGTATTCTGTTCCAGCTCAAACTGTTCCACACAACCGCACGGTGTAAAAGTTCAGAGCGCACGATTTATATTCTCACGGAAATTGTACGTTCAAAAACCACATGTTGGACTCGTGTTTCCAGAAGCAAAACGTAAACAGAGTTTTTTCTTTCAAACTTAATTTACAAAAAGTCTCCATGGGAGACATCAAAGTTTAAAAAACAAAACATTACAAGACAGGTCTGCGGTGTTTGCACAGGCACAGTGCAAGAGGTTGGTGCTTGCAGCGCTTCAGCAGCGGGATACCCTCACTACGGTCGACCAGAATATCAAACAGGATTGATTTTCATCTGACCTTACGATCGCCGATCAGGAGGTGGTCGTGAGATGTTAAACGCAGCTCGTTACTCCATGTACACTAAACGATGCAGGACACGCAATTAACCTGAAACTCGGTGATCCAAAAAAATGTTCGCACAAATGAAAAATCAGCTGAAAGAGGGCCAAAACTCACACTGACACCAGTAGATCATGGCAGTGTTCTATTTATTTTGACACGGGTTATATCAGACGGTTATCTAATTATAACCTTTTTTTTTTTTTTTGGAAAATGCCTTTTTTTTTTACAAATAAAAATGGCATATTTTATAAAAGCACATTTACCTGTAAACACCAACACATGACACACCTGACATTAACGTGTTGGTTTACATGGAATGAATGAGTCAGCCAATCAGTGTTAACAGAGGCACACTGTACCCAGAATGCCATCTGTCTGTGTTTGTTACAAATCTTCGGAATTAGTGCATTATTCAACATTAAAAGATATATGTTATATCTTAACTTTGCACAAATGACAGAATTGACATTAATGGAGTTATTCTATCAGTATTCATTTTATTTATACACCAAACCATAACTCAGCACTGCTTTATTTTCCAAGACCTCCGCCTGATGGCAGCATTGTGATTGAGTAGAGAGTTGATCTTTCTGGCTCCTGTCAGTTGCATCTGTGCTGGAAGCTATGTAGTAAACAGGAGCTTCCAGCAGGGGGCAGAATGCTCAAAGACAGAAGTGCTGAGTCATTGTTTGGGTCTGTTGTCGCTTTTGATGCTTCCAAAAGTCATTGTGGTGTTAAACTCAAAATCAGCTTGTTAGTAGTTGCAAGTCTACCGGAGACAATACTGGAATTTATCAGTTATCTGTAACTTCTGATGCATTTTTGGGTGGTTTATCATTTTAGCTTTATTCGAGATAACTTTTCAGTTATCTGATTATCTGTTATCAAAGTTAATTTTTTGGTTATCTGTGTCCACCACTGACAACACAAAGCACCACAAAACACAATGCAAGTGTCACTGCTAGTTTCCCTCAATGCACTTATCCACTTATTTTTGCATCTTCTAAATAATAATATCACTTGCATTCATGTGAACATGCTTGTCTAAATTAGCTGTGTGGTGTGGCACAGAGGTGATGTGTTGATATCGTCTGTTACCAGAAAGCATTTGAACCATAGACCATGAAAAACCAGGTGTAAATTCCAGTGCCGTGTGCAGTCCTGTGGCTTCACCACACAAGTGCACTGTTTGCTTCCACATATCATCGCCAGCAGTATGACAGCTTGTTATGGCAACTATAGGCAAAGACATAAAAAAATGGAGTAGGTGGAAGGAAAAAATCTCTCACATATGTGTAAAATACAGTAGGAATAAACACTGATGGAAAAACAAATCCTCACTTTGCTGCTGCTTCACCTCAGGGAGCTTTGGGGTCTGCGATCCTCTGTACTCTCTGAAAGGTTGGCAATAAATCTAAAATGCATTATTTCAGCTTCCTCAGTCCCACGCCACTGTGCCCCTGGTGCACATCAGTTTAAAGGGAAGGACACGTGCCACTCTGATTGGTTCATATCATTTTTGGACTACATGTCCCTGCCAAAAGAACACAATAAATGCCACTCAGCTTCACCACAGTTTCTCCTGCTGCTTAAATAGCTTTGTGCACTCAGACATCCCCCAAATGGATTTGAGGCATCTGCGCTGTGCAGCATATTTTAGCACCTTAGATTAAAACATGGCACTTTTTATTTAAATTCAGTTTTGGGGGAACATTGTTTTTTTCGTTATGGTATATTTGGTATTTGGACATAGTGTATTTGGCGCTGAAGCTTGTGCAGATTAAAACTTGTACTGTTTCTTCAGGAATCACATGACCAATAAGTGATGGTTTAGTGGTTAAGGTGTTGGGTTTGAGACCAGAAGATTCTCGGTTCAAATCCCCGCCTGACTGGAACATCACTAAGGGCCCTCGGGCAAGGTCCTTAATCCCCCATTGTTCCCAGTGTGTAGTGAGCACCATGTATGACAGCACCCTGACATTGGGGTGAATGTAAGAAATGATTGTAAAGCACTATGAGTGTCTGATGCAGATGGAAAAGCGCTATATAAGTGCAGTCCATTTATTTACCATTTATCATCACAAAGTCACTATCATAGTTGGGAATGAAGTGAAACCCCACAACATGTCATTAATCTGTGATTAAAGACATACTTTTAATGACCATTTTCTGTCCACAGAATTGCACACAGTGAGACTGTGCACTCTGTCCAGGCTTGGGTTTAGCAGGCCATTTTCATCATGCACCAAATGTTTCTGTTTTGTGCTTTGAGACATCAGCACTAGTCTCACATCTCATATTCATGAAGCTTCAATGGTACATCAATAAAAGATTCGTATTCATCTGTACAGCCAGCAGTTCAACCAGCACATGACAAGACCGCACAGACATTCTACAAACAGTCCCCTCCAAAACCTGGGTGGTCTGATACAAACAGTGCTGTCTGTTGTTTCACACATCTAGATGAACTGACCAGCAAATAAAAGCTGACATTCTGAACAGTCTTCTCATTCTGTTGCGCTGACTGGATCCTCCTGTGTCGCTGAACACACCTGTCAGCAATCACCTGTATTTAAGCCCTGGTCTGTTCCCTCAACAATCACCAGTTCTTGCGTGGTATCCTGGCCTCAGCTCTTACTTATTTTGCTCCACATGGTGATTTTTGGATTTTAACCTGGTTTTCTCTGTTCCACCAGCATCCTGTCAGCTCTGTTGCAGTCACCTGGGCCTGTTTCTATATGAATGTTTACCATCCTGCCCCGGTTTGGCATTCTGTTCCCGTTGGCGTCTCCCTCATCCACTACCTTAATCCTGGCTTTATACATTCTTTTTTATTACACACTGCAACAAATTTCTTTTCCACAAATGACTCCCTGCATTTGAGTGCTAACTTGTCCTCTTGGTTGAATCTTAATACATTCTTCTTCACGTCAAATGAAAATGTTTTCAGCATACAGAAAAAAAAACTTATGATTTGGACTTGCTATTCCATTACCTTTGAAAGAGATTGCAAAAAAAAAAAAAAAAAAAAAATGAACAGAACGGCCTCTCATTCTTTCCAAAATCTTTTAAAATGCTTGCGTGGGTCCTTGCTGAACTGGCCCATGTGAACACCGGTGCTGAAGAAACCAGTCTGTATGAGAGGAGTGCAGATGAGAGCAGATGTGAGAACTTAATACTTTCAAAGTGAGTTTAAATAAATAAATAGGGTGTATACTGAGCTGAGAATTCTGACTTTCCATTTCAATAATCAGTATAAATACATAACAAAACCATAAATATTAATATGTAGAAAAAACTGAGACAAACAAAAATGTTCCCATACCAAATGTCTGCAGTCGTGTTCAAAAAATGCCCACAAGTACAAACACTGACTCTTCGATTAGTGTGCTGCTGCTGCTGCTGCTGCTTGTCCCCCAGTTTGGTATAATCCGTCTGATGGAACATAAACATGGCAGATGAAAAACTAAAAATGACACTGGACAACCCTGAATCTTGGACTTTATGTAAAATAAATTGATTACTTACCACTTTGACCTTTCCTGATAGTGTGATATGGCTCAGAATCGAGTCAGGGACCTTTCACTCACAACACGGAACAAAAACAGAACAGTTGATGCCGCTGACCACAGGGAAGTGAAAAAAACTGCACATTAGAGTGACGGAAGGAATGCTGGCTGTACGTGTGAGTAATCATATTGGAATTAGATTTTTTTTTTTCTAGTTGCCTGTTCACAGAATTCACAAAATGCAAATTTGAGCTGAAATAAATAAATACATAAAAAAGAAAGAAAGAAATGTCAGGATTCTATGTCCATGAAATAGTGGACTGAATTTTCAAAAAAGCTATCCAATGTTTCTGACATACGGAGCCCTGGAAGTGTCATCGCAAAATGTTTTGCATGTAGAGAGAATGTGCGCACATTTTATTATATTGTGTGCTCATTTTATGATATTGTGCGCACTTTTTATTATATTGTGCACTCGTTTTATATTGTGCGCATGTTTTATATTGTGCACTCATTTTACGATATTGTGCGCACGTTTTATGATATTGGGCACGTTTTATTATATTGTGCACTCGTTTTATGATATTGTGCGCACGTTTTATGATGTGTGCACGTTTTATGATATTGTGTGCACGTTTTATTATATTGTGTGCTTGTTTTATGATATTGTGCACACATTTTATGATATTGTGCGCACGTTTTATTATATTGTGCGCTCGTTTTATTATATTGTGTACTTGTTTTGTGATATCGTGCGCACATTTTATGATATTGTGAGCATGTTTTATTATATTGTGCGCTCATTTTATGATATTGTGCGCAAAACAAGGGCACAATCTACTTAAACGTAGCCACAATTTGTAAAATGTGCACTCAATATTGTCTTGACACATAAATGTTGGCTATTAGCCAAGAAACCAGCAGACAGTGTAATACATTTCGCCATTAGAAGTGGATCTGGTCAGAGTGTATCATCATGGTTTGGGTGCACAAGGACATAAAAAGAACTCTAGCTGCCCAGCATGACATCATCTGGAGTTTAAGCACATTAAAAAGGATGCTGAGGGCGAAGTGTCTCCCCATCGTGAGGATGACAATTTAGTCATATCATTTTGAATGAAAGGAAAACGTGCACACGTTTTATTATAATTTGAGGACTCAATTAAAGGAAAACGTCCGCACGTTTTATTAATATGAGAGCTCAATTAAAGGAAAATGTGCGCATGTTTTATTAATATGAGGGCTCAGTTAAAGGAAACCGTGCTCACGTTTTATTCATATGAGAACTCAATTAAAGGAAAATGTGCGCATGTTTTATTAATATGAGGGCTCAATTAAAGGAAACCGTGCGCACATTTTATTAATATGAGGGCTCAATTAAAGGAAAATGTGCACACGTTTTATTAATTCAAGGGCTCAGTTAAAGGAAACCGTGCTCACATTTTATTCATATGAGAACTCAATTAAAGGAAAATGTGCGCATGTTTTATTAATATGAGGGCTCAATTAAAGGAAACCGTGCGCACATTTTATTCATATGAGAACTCAATTAAAGGAAAATGTGCGCATGTTTTATTAATATGAGGGCTCAATTAAAGGAAACCGTGCGCACATTTTATTAATATGAGGGCTCAATTAAAGGAAAATGTGCACACGTTTTATTAATTCAACGGCTCAATTAAAGGAAACCGTGCACACGTTTTATTCAGATGAGAACTCAATGAAAGGAAAATGTGCGCATGTTTTATTAATATGAGGGCTCAATTAAAGGAAAACTTGCGCATGTTTTATTAATATGATGGCTCAATTAAAGGACAATATGCGCATGTTTTATTAATTCGAGGGCTCAATTAAAGGAAACCGTGCGCACGTTTTATTAATATGAGGGCTCAATTAAACGAAAACATGCGCATGTTTTATTAATATGAGGGCTCAGTTAAAGGAAACCGTGCTCACATTTTATTCATATGAGAACTCAATTAAAGGAAAATGTGCGCATGTTTTATTAATATGAGGGCTCAATTAAAGGAAACCGTGCGCACATTTTATTAATATGAGGGCTCAATTAAAGGAAAATGTGCACACGTTTTATTAATTCAACGGCTCAATTAAAGGAAACCGTGCACACGTTTTATTCAGATGAGAACTCAATGAAAGGAAAATGTGCGCATGTTTTATTAATATGAGGGCTCAATTAAAGGAAAACTTGCGCATGTTTTATTAATATGATGGCTCAATTAAAGGACAATATGCGCATGTTTTATTAATTCGAGGGCTCAATTAAAGGAAACCGTGCGCACGTTTTATTAATATGAGGGCTCAATTAAACGAAAACATGCGCATGTTTTATTAATTCGAGGGCTCAATTAAAGGAAAACATGCGCACGAATTATCGCGGCCAGCAAAACATGAGCACGTTTTATTAATTCGTGGGCTCAATTAAAGGAAACCGTGCGCACATTTTATTAATATGAGGGCTCAATTAAAGGAAAACGTGCGCATATTTTATTAATATGAGGGCTCAATTAAAGGAAACCGTGCTCACATTTTATTAATATGAGGGCTCAATTAAAGGAAAATGTGCGCATGTTTTATTAATATGAGGGCTCAATTAAAGGAAAACGTGCACATGTTTTATTAATTCGAGGGCTCAATTAAAGGAAAATGTGCGCATGTTTTATTAATATGAGGGCTCAATTAAAGGAAACCGTGCGCACATTTTATTAATATGAGAGCTCTATTAAAGGAAAACATGCGCACGTTTTATTAATATGAGGGCTCTATTAATGGAAAACATGCGCACGTTTTATTAATATGAGGGCTCAATTAAAGGAAAATGTGCGCATGTTTTATTAATATGAGGGCTCAATTAAAGGAAAACGTGCACATGTTTTATTAATTCGAGGGCTCAATTAAAGGAAAATGTGCGCATGTTTTATTAATATGAGGGCTCAATTAAAGGAAACCGTGCGCACATTTTATTAATATGAGGGCTCAATTAAAGGAAACCGTGCTCACATTTTATTAATATGAGGGCTCAATTAAAGGAAAATGTGCGCATGTTTTATTAATATGAGGGCTCAATTAAAGGAAAACGTGCACATGTTTTATTAATTCGAGGGCTCAATTAAAGGAAAATGTGCACATGTTTTATTAATATGAGGGCTCAATTAAAGGAAAATGTGCGCATGTTTTATTAATATGAGGGCTCAATTAAAGGAAACCGTGCGCACATTTTATTAATATGAGAGCTCTATTAAAGGAAAACATGCGCACGTTTTATTAATATGAGGGCTCTACTAATGGAAAACATGCGCACGTTTTATTAATATGAGGGCTCAATTAAAGGAAACTGTGCGTACATTTTATTAATATGAGAGCTCTATTAAAGGAAAACATGCGCACGTTTTATTAATATGAGGGCTCAATTAAAGGAAAATGTGCGCACATTTTATTAAGATGAGGGCTCAATTAAAGGAAAACATGCGCACGTTTTATTAATATGAGGGCTCAATTAAAGGAAAATGTGCGCATGTTTTATTAATATGAGGGCTCAATAAAAGGAAAACGTGCGCACATTTTATTAATATGAGGGCTCAATTAAAGGAAAACATGCGCACGTTTTATTAAGATGAGGGCTCAATTAAAGGAAAACATGCGCACGTTTTATTAATATGAGGGCTCAATTAAAGGAAAATGTGCGCATGTTTTATTAATATGAGGGCTCAATAAAAGGAAAACGTGCGCACATTTTATTAATATGAGGGCTCAATTAAAGGAAACCGTGCGCACATTTTATTAATATGAGGGCTCTATTAAAGGAAAACATGCGCACATTTGATTAATATGAGGGCTCAATTAAAGGAAACCGTGCGCACATTTTATTAATATGAGGGCTCTATTAAAGGAAAACATGCGCACATTTTATTAATATGAGGGCTCAATTAAAGGAAACCGTGCGCACATTTTATTAATATGAGGGCTCTATTAAAGGAAAACATGCGCACGTTTTATTAATATGAGGGCTCAATTAAAGGAAACCGTGCGCACATTTTATTAATATGAGGGCTCTATTAAAGGAAAACATGCGCACGTTTTATTAATATGAGGGCTCAATTAAAGGAAAATGTGCGCACATTTTATTAAGATGAGGGCTCAATTAAAGGAAAACATGCGCACGTTTTATTAATATGAGGGCTCAATTAAAGGAAAATGTGCGCATGTTTTATTAATATGAGGGCTCAATTAAAGGAAAACTTGTGCATGTTTTATTAATATGAGGGCTCAATTAAAGGAAAACAATCGCATGTTTTATTCATTCGAGGGCTCAATTAAAGGAAACCGTGTGCACGTTTTATTAATATGAGGGCTCAATTAAAGGAAAACATGAGCACATTTTATTAATTCATGGGCTCATTAAAGGAAAACGTGCACACAAATGATCATGGCCAGACCAAAAAAATATCACTTTAAGTGACCTCTCCCAGGTTCCGTAATGACAAGCCAGTCAGCACCAGGTGATCGGACACAAATGCAGGATTCAGGTCTCAGCTTAACAGAGTTTAATGTCAGGACTTGCGTGGGTTGGTACACAAAAAGACAGTCTGAAAATGGCAACAATCATCGAAGCATTAGGCAGAGACAGGACCCAAAAACAGGCAGACAGGTCGATACACAGGAAAGCAAAAACAGGACTGTGAAAACTCTGAAGACAAACACTTTAAACAGGCACAAGACACAACAATCACGCAAGTGAGAAAAGAAAGAGGAGTGGCTAATACAGAGGACGTGATCAGGAGGAAATGCACCACAGGTGTGTGAGGAAGATTCCTGAAAGGGGGCGTGGCAAGCAGGAAAGGAGCATCAGAGGGACACACCCGACACCAAACATTCCACACCACACAAGAGAAATCCCTCCACAAAACCCCAGTGCAAAAACAGCCACATACCACAGATGAGAAAAAAACACAAACAATAAATCCCACAGACTCAAATCATGACAGTTTCATTATTAAATATGGTTGAACATTAGATAGATACACTGTTTTATTTTATCATGCATGTTTTGTGTTCTCCGCTCTGGTAGAATGTAGTTCTCTCTGCTCTGATAAAGTGTATTGTACTGATGTGATGGGTGAAGGTTACTTAAGATATGTGACATGACGTGCTTCTGCAAGTTGTGGTATCTCTGTGTGCACGCTAAGCTCTTTTTCAGGACATGTGAAGATGACCCAGGCAGGATGCAGCCATAAGCGGAGCAGTGAGATAAAGAATAGAGAATTGAATGTTCCAACCACAGTGTGATTATGATGCATTAGTCCTTGTGTCAGAAGAAGTGTGATTAATCGTTAGATGTCTTAAACACATCTTAATCGAGCCCAAGATTAAAAAGGTTCTGAAAGTCCTGAATGTATTGTGCAATCAGCGGTTCTGCGGCAACAGCTCACGCGCTATCACTCCTCCCCTTAGGAGCTGTACCGCCCATGTATGTAGGGAAGTCCTAAATAAAAGAGCAGGAGCGCAGGCCAGACTTTAGTGTAGCTTTGGTGTACAGCCTGACTTGCACTCCTCGCGAGCTAAATTTGACTTTCTGTCTCACTGGTGGTTCTTGACTCTGTTTGTCTTGTTAAAGGTTTTAAGAATGTTTGGAGGCGAAAATACCCAACAAGGACAAAGTCCTACAAGGACCCTGTTGTAATTGCACTGTATTATTTATTTATAATTTATTATTCTTGACACTTTCAAGCCCCAATTTTGGCCCTTTCCTCAAAAACTCACCGAACGTTGCAAAGTCGTCCGGCCAGATCCGAAATTCAATATTTTGGTGTTCGCGCACATGCTCGCAGTGAAATGGCGAAATAGCGCCCCTTACAAATGTTAAAAAAAAAACCCTCCCCATTGTTTTTTTTGTTTTTTTTGTCATAGCCTCACAAAATTCAGTACACATATTTACCATGCTGGGACGCAAAAAAAGTCTCTCAACGTCATGGTGAAATGTCCTCAGGAAGTCAGCCATTCTTCACCCAGAAGCATTCCTCAGGTCCATACCCCTCCCAGTCCACCAAGTACTGGAACCCCCGGCCCTTCCGACGGATGTCCAGGAGCCGACGTACTGTCCATGCCGGCTCTCCGTTGATGATCCGGGCAGGAGGCGGCGCCAGTCCGGGGGTGCAGAGTGGTGACGTGTGGTAGGGCTTGATCCGTGACACATGAAGGACAGGATGGATCCGCAGTGAAGCTGAAGCTACCAGCTTCACTGCGGCCGGACTGAGGACTTTGAGGATGGGAAACGGTCCAATAAATCTGTCCTGGAGTTTGCGGGATTCCACTTGTAGTGGGATGTCTTTGGAGGATAGCCAGACCTCCTGCCCGGGCTGGTATACAGGGGCCGGGGAACGCCGGCGGTCTGCATGGGCCTTGGCCCTCGTCCGGGCTTTTAGCAGGGCAGAGCGGGCAGTACGCCACACCCGACAGCACCTCCTGAGGTGGGCCTGGACCGAGGGCACCCCGACCTCTCCCTCCACGAGCGGAAACAATGGGGGCTGGTACCCCAAACATACCTCAAATGGGGAGAGGCCGGTGGCAGATGAAACTTGGCTATTGTGAGCGTACTCGATCCAGGCCAGATAGTTGCTCCAGGCCGTCGGGTGCGCGGAGGTCATGCAGCGGAGAGCCTGCTCCAACTCCTGGTTGGTCCGCTCTTCCTGTCTGTTCATCTGGGGATGGTACCCGGACGAGAAGCTTACGGTGGCCCCCAGTTCCTTGCAGAAACTCCTCCAGACTTGCGAGGAGAACTGGGGACCACGGTCTGTGACAATGTCAGATGGAATCCCATGCAGACGTATGACATGGTGGACCAGGAGGTCTGCTGTCTCCTGGGCCGTCTGGAGTTTCGGGAGGGCCACGAAGTGGGCCGCCTTGGAGAACCAGTCCACTATCATGAAGATGGTGGTCATGCCCTGGGACGGCGGGAGGCCCGTGACGAAGTCCAGGCCGATGTGGGACCAGGGGCGGTGAGGCACAGGTAGCGGTTGAAGGAGTCCCTGTGCCCATTGGTGGTCGGCTTTTCCCCTGGCGCAGGTGGTGCAGGCCTGGACATACTCCCGGAGTTTGGCTTCCATAGATGCCCACCAGAAGCGCTGTCGGACCACTGCCACGGTTCTTCGCAACCCTGGGTGACAGGAGAGCTTGGAACCATGACAGAAGTCCAAGACCGCAGCTCTGGCCTCTGGTGGGACGTACAACTTGTTCTTTGGGCCAGTTCCCGGGTCCGGGTTCTGTGCCAGGGCCTCCCGGACGGTCTTCTCCACGTCCCAGGTGAGGCTGGCCACGACAGTGGACTCGGGGATGATGGTTTCCATGGGATCTGACAGCTCGGTTTTGACCTCCTCTTCGTGAACCCGGGACAAGGCGTCAGATCTTTGATTCTTGGTCCCGGGGCGGTAGGTGATCTGGAAGTCAAAACGCCCGAAGAACAATGACCAGCGGGCTTGCCTGGGGTTCAGACGCTTGGCGGTCCGGATGTACTCCAGGTTCCGATGGTCAGTGAAAACTGTGAATGGAACCGCAGCTCCCTCCAACAGGTGTCTCCACTCCTCAAGAGCCTCTTTCACCGCAAGGAGTTCTCGATTGCCCACGTCATAGTTTCGCTCAGCCGGGGTCAACCTGTGGGAAAAATAGGCACGGGGTGGAGGACCTTGTCGGACTCCCTGCTCTGGGACAGCACGGCTCCAATCCCTGAGTCAGAGGCATCCACTTCAACTATAAACTGGCGGTTAGGATCGGGCTGCACCAGAATTGGCACAGTAGAGAACCGGCGTTTCAACTCCCTAACGGCGGCTTCGCACCGATCCGACCAGGTGAAGGGGACTTTGGAGGAGGTCAGGGCTGTCAAGGGACTGACCACCTGACTGTAACCCTTAATGAACCTCCTGTAGAAATTTGCAAAGCCGAGGAACTGTTGCAGCTTCCTACAGCTTGTTGGTTGGGGCTAGTCTCTCCCCGCCGCAACCTTGGCTGGATCAGGGGCGACGGAGTTGGAGGAGATTATGAACCCCAGGAAGGACAAAGAAGTGCGGTGGAACTCGCACTTCTCGCCCTTCACAAACAGCCAGTTCTCCAACAACCGCTGCAGGACCTGACGTACATGCTGGACATGGGTCTCAGGATCCGGGGAGAAGATGAGTATATCGTCTAGATATACGAAGACAAACCGATGCAGGAAGTCCCGCAAGATGTCATTAACCAAAGCTTGGAACGTCGCGGGCGCATTGGTGAGGCCGAACGGCATGACCAGGTACTCAAAGTGACCTAAGGGGGTGTTAAATGCCGTCTTCCACTCGGCTCCCTTCCGGATCCGAACCAGGTGGTACGCATTCCTAAGATCAAGTTTGGTGAAAATTTGGGCTCCATGCAGGGGCATGAACACCGAATCCAACAGAGGTAACGGGTATCAGTTGCGAACCGTAATTTCGTTCAGCCCTCTGTAATCGATGCATGGATGGAGTCCGCCGTCCTTCTTGCCCACAAAAAAGAAACCTGCACCCATCAGGGAGGTGGAGTTCCAGATCATCCCGGCAGCTAACGAGTCCCGGATGTAGGTCTCCATTGATTCGCGTTCTGGGCGTGAGAGGTTGTACAGCCTGCTGGACGGGTACTCAACGCCCGGGATCAAATCAATGGCGCAATCGTATGGCCGGTGCGGGGGGAGTGAGTGCCAGATCTTTGCTGAAGACGTCAGCAAGATCGTGGTACTCCTCAGGCACCGCCGTCAGATTCGGGGGAACTTTGACCTCCTCATTAGCTGTCACACCGGGTGGAACCGAGGATCCTAAACATTCCCGGTGGCAGGTTTCGCTCCACTGTGTCACAACCCCAGACGGCCAATCTATCCGGGGATTGTGCTTTGCCATCCATGGAAATCCCACTATCACTCGGGAGGTAGAAGGTGTTACATAAAACACAATCTCCTCCCTGTGATTCCCAGACACAACCAATGTGACAGGCTGTGTCTGGGGTGTGATTAATGGGAGAAGGGTGCCATCTAGTGCCCATACCTTCAATGGTGAAGGTAGGGCCACTAGAGGGAGCCCAACTTCCTTTGCCCATCTGCTATCCAGCAGATTCCCTTCCAACCCCGTGTCCACCAGTGCTGGGGCGTGAAGGGTTAGATCCCCACTCAGGATCATGACTGGGATGCGTGCGGATTTATGGGGTTTCCCCACGTGAGTGTTATGACCCACCCTTAACCCAGTCTCTAAGGGTGGGTGTTGTAGTTTAACCGCTTGGGGCAAGTCCTCTGTATGTGCTCACTCGAGCCACAGAAAAAACACTCCCCGTGGGCCAGCCTCCATTGTCTGTCATCTGATTTAACTTTGGCCCTGCTCGTGTTCATAGCTTCATCAGCAGGGGGAGCTGTTGCCACACGGAGCTCTCTGGCTGTGGAGCGTGGGGACGGCGGCACCCTTTCAGACCCGGAAGGAAGAGGGACGGCTCGTGCCTGGCCACGCCCTTCGTCCCGCTCCCGGCGGTGTTCTTCTAACCGGTTGTCTAACCGTATAACCAGGTCGACAAGCCCATCAAAATCCCGCGGTTCTTCCTTAGCCAGCAGATGCTCCTTCAGGACCCCCGCGGTTCTTCCTTAGCCAGCAGATGCTCCTTCAGGACCGGAGACAGTCCGTTTCTGAAGGCAGCATGGAGTGCAACGTTATTCTAGCCGGACCTCGCTGCCGCGATGCGGAAGTCGACTGCATACTCGGCTGCACTCCGACGTCCCTGTCTCATTGACAGCAGCAGTCTCGCCTCTATTGGGGTGATCAAACACTTGCTTGAACTCCCGCACAAACCCAGCATATGTTGTTAGGAGCCACGAATTCTGCTCCCAGAGCGCCGTAGCCCAGGCGCGTGCCTCTCCTCGAAGCAGATTTATTACATAAGCCACCCGGCTTGCATCTGACGCGTACATGACGGGACGCTGTGAAAAGACGAGCAAACACTGCATTAAGAAGTCTGCACACGTCTCGACACAACCTCCGTATGGCTCCGGAGGACTTATGTATGCTTCAGGGGACGGGGGGGGGGGGGTTCATTGAACGACCACTGGAATGTCTGAATTTGGCAGTCTGTCAGCAGGAGGAGGCGGTGGAGCAGCGCCCTGTGTGTGCGCTTCCACCCGAGCGGTGAGAGCCTCCATCCTCCGATTGAGTATAACGTTCTGCTCGGTGACCAAGTCCAACCGAGCAGTGAAGGCAGTTAAGATTTGCTGCAGCTCACCTAACACACCTCTTGCTGGCGCCTGTGCACCTAACGTTTCCATTGGTGGTTCATCCGATGGTTGACGCCCCTCGATATCCATGGCATTGGCCAAGATATCCTGTTGGGAAAGTGTAGTGACACGGACCCACAACAGGGGGTGTAAATGAATGGACAATGGATAAGCCAAAATATAACAATTTAATGTTGCGAAATGTGCACAACGGAATACAGACAAATGCAGTTTGAGAACGATAATCAATTATACGAAAGGTGACGTGTGGGCAGGCTCAAGGATAGAAGACGTCCATCCAGAGAAAAGCCGGGTCCCACACGGCTTCCACCGCCAACGGGTCTGAAGAACACCAGAGCTGACAAGTCCTGAATCCCCAGGTGGCCACCGTCTCCAGCTGTCAGACCTGGTACTGCTGGCAGGAAGCAGAGACAGTTAATGGTGGGTGTGTGGATACACACCCAGTAAATCCTCAAACACAGAAAACAGTTCCTCTGGGAGGGATCACCTCCACCTCCGAAATAGGAACACGACAGCAGCTCCTGTTACCACTTATCTGGTTGGAGTGAGAGGCGAAGATGTCGGCACTCTCACTGACCGCCAACCCAGCTGACAGGACACAACAGGACAACGGCTGCAAACAGATCACACGTAAGTCAACGTTTAGACACAGCAGAGAATATAACCTAGTTTAGTAGATGATATCTCGGCTGCGAGGTGTAGTTGCTGCCCGGCTTTTATGGTGATGTGGTGATGATGAGTGACAGCTGGTGCTGTTGATGAGTGACAGCTGCTCCGACGCCCTCTCGTGCCTGAAGCCCGCACTTCAGGCAGGGCGCCCTCTGGTGGTGGGCCAGCAGTACCTCCTCTTCAGTGGCCCACACAACAACGAGTAATGGTGTCCGTAAGGCGACGTGCCGAATATTGATCCTTCACTATGAAATTATGTTCTTTTGATGGCTTTAATTTTGTCATATCATCATGAAAATTGATGCATACGTCAAGTACGATAACCTCTTACAATTCATAGGGGCGTCATCCATGGGCGGGGCAAAATGCCTCAGTAGCACCCTCTTGCAACTCCCACCCCCAGAAATTGCACTGGCCCAGGGAGGTGGTGGCACCGACACGAGGGCCTGTATATGACTGCTTGCAGTCATAGTTCACATTGTAATTACGTCCACCAAGGACGTAATAAAATCACCTGCATTTATTTGTCTGTCTATCTGCCTTTTAGGAGGATTACATCAAAACTACTGAACATATTTTGATGAGATTTTCACCACAGAGAGATATTAGGCCACAGAAGAAGCCATTAAATTTTGGACGTGATCTGGATCCAGATTCTGGTTGTTTTTACATATTTTATAACATGAACTTTGCATCCAATTTCATCATCTTCCAGAGTCTTGACTTATCTTCTGTAGCATGTCCACACTTCACACCCACAGAGAAAAGTGGATATGTGTTCAGCATGGTAGAACAATACTTTATTGCTGATGCAAATGTGGTTTGAAAATATGTGCTTGTGACGATGGTCAAACACACAAGATGCTTATTGAATCTGGTTAGTGATTTCATCAGTGTGGCATCATCTGGGGTAATGCTTCTTAGCTATATGAAAGAATGTGTTCTCTGACACAAGACCAGGGACACCATAGCACAAGAAACCTAACAAAAAACAAAACAAAACACAGGTTTACTGCAGTAGTATGCAAGTGTGACATCAGGTAATAGGATACAGTCTGACTGGCAGCTTGTAACGTACACAGTCCAAGGTTCGGTACACAAACAGACACCTTGAGGTGACAAATACAAAAAAAAAAAAAAAACCTGTGGTAAAACTCAGAAATTCTATAAAGTTAGCAGAGGTGATTAAACACTGTAAAAATACAGGGTAACCCAAAAACAACAGAACCCATAGAACTTGTAATCAATCCTACAAATGACTTCAGTCTGTGTACAGTTATTCCCCAATGTTTCAGTTATCTTGGACGCTTTGCATGAACACCATGTTCTTTCAAAATTATGCTACAAATGGTATGATTTGTTGGTGAAAAAGGCCTCCAGGCAAAATATCTTCTGCTCTTTGATGTCTTGTTCCATTCATTCATAGTCCAAGTTTTAAGGATGAATCCATCCAATCAAACACAGTTGGGAGGGAAATGGCAGCACAACTGTCAGCTTATTGAAGTTCACAAACATTGACCAAAGACTCAGGATGAGAGATGTCAAATACTGAATGTGTTTCCATCTCAACAATAGTGGATGCATTGTGGTGAGTAGGGTGCACAAGTTATGTATCATTTCTACATTTTCTTTCATTATTATTCCTGTTGTGTCAGCTTCAACATTTTGGCCCTGTGATATGTTTTTTTCTGTGCATGATGGAGCACATAGATGACCCAGAGGCTGAAGCAGACTAAGAGGACGCTTCGCTTCATCTGGCTGCAGTATGTAGACGGTTATTTTCAAGAGGTGAGGATGCACAGTTGTCTATCTGGATGGTTGCCATCGAGAACCCATGGCAGTTTGGTGAGATCATGGATGCAGAGAAATGCAACTCCAGCGTACGCTCCTAGACTTGATTTTCTTATTGCATAGCTGTTGGTGGAATTAAAACCTGCTGTATCAGCCAGCATATGTGAATAGACCTTTCAAAGCTGGGATAGCTGCAATACTTCAGCACCATGTTCTCCATCAGACTGGTTAAGACAAATGCAGCATTTGCAACAAAGAAAGGAAGTCCAACTGCATGACTACTCTTTGGGTTTGCTGCCTCTCAAGCACAATATGACAAAGAAACAAGTACTGGTGACCACAGACCGATAGAAGACCACCAGTAGCTTGGAGCACATGTTGAAGGTAGTCAGATTCTTTAGACATAAGTGTTAATTATGTGTCACCCCTCCAATTAAATTTTCATGTGAAGTCCAAGGTAGATGTTGATTTCTTCTCCGTGGAGAACTCTGGCTTTGTTTTTACAGATGTTAAACTTCCAGATGTCTCACCATTGTTGTCCTGTCCAATGCTTTTGTTGATGGTGAATACAGGAGAGATCATCTGTAGATGGCAGCTTTCTGGAAAGAACTACAAGCAGTGCTCATACAGTTCTTTGTGGTTCTCCAGTGTTCCTCTTTCCTACAAAGACACAGTCATCAATGTTGGCCCAGACATGGATTCTGGTGCATTTTCTCATTTATTTAACACATCTTCAAACTTTTTCTGAAACACACTGACTTGAACTTTTGCTTTCCCCTTATCATTATTCAGATTACAAATGTTTGTTGGCTCCTACTTTGCGTCTGTGGTATTTAGAACTTAGGCATTGAGTCAGAGGCTAATTTGTTTTTAACACTGCAAGAATGATTGAGGAGGAAACTTCATTCAAAGCAGAACAGCAGAGCAAAAGTGTGATTGCATGTCACCGCAAACCCTTTTCAAACACTGTTTTGTTTACTAAAAGCTCAGAGGTGGAAGTGATTTTTTTGGACTCTTCAAACAAAGATGCATTTCTAATGGAAATGTTAAGAATTCATCTATGCAAACAGAAAGTCAAAAGAAGACCTTCAAACAAATTGCTCTGCTTTTTCTTTTTCAAAGGTTATGAATAGCAGTATACAAGTTTTTAAAACAGCGTATTATAGATAAGAGCACTGATGTGTTCTTGAACAGAGTCGAGGAGAGGCATATTTTGTCACCATATGCAAATAAATTCTGTTGTACTGTACATTGTTTGAACATTTTGCTAAATGCACTCAGCATTTACAACCCCAATTCCAATGAAGTTGGGACATTGTGTAAAATGTAAATAAAAACAGAATACAATGATTTGCAAATCCTCTTCAACCTATATTCAATTGAAAACACCACAAAGACAAGATATTTAATGTTCAAACTGATAAACTTTATTGTTTTTGTGCAAATATTTGCTCATTTTGAAATGGACCGTACCAGTGACTTCCAGTCGATTGTTTGCTGTTGTGTCGCTCTTCTGAACTTTACATGGTTGTATACATTTCTTTTATTTCTGTTTAGAAACATGTTTCAAAAAAGCTGGGACAGTGGTATGTTTCCCACTGTGTTACATCACCTTTCCTTCTAACAACACTCAATAAGCGTTTGGGAACTGAGGACACTAATTGAAGCTTTGTAGGTGGAATTCTTTCCCATTCTTGCTTGATGTACGACTTCAGTTGTTCAACAGTCCGGGGTCTCCGTTGTCGTATTTTGCGCTTCATAATGTACCACACATTTTCAATGGGCGACAGGTCTGGACTGCAGGCAGATATTTAATGTTCAAACTGAAAAACTTGATTGTTTTTGTGCAAATATTTGCTCATTTTGAAATGGATGCCTGCAACACATTTCAAAAAAGCTGAGACACAGCAACAAAAGACTGGGAAATTTGATGAATGCTCAAAGAACACCTAATTGGAATCAGGTGAGTGTCATGATTGGGTATAAAAGGAGCATCCCCAAAAGGCTCAGCTGTTCACAAGCAAAGATGGGGTGAGGATCACCACTTTGTGAACAACTGCGAGAAAAAATAGTCCAACAGTTTAAGAACAATGGTTCTCAACGTTCAGTTGCACGGAATTTAGGGATTCCATCATCTACAGTCCATAATATAATCAGAAGATTCAGAGAATCTGGAGAACTTTCTACATGTAAGTGGCAAGGCCAAAAACCAACAATGAATGCCCGTGACCTTCGATCCCTCAGGCAGCACTGCATTAAAAACCGACATCATTGTGTAAAGGATCTTACTGCGTGGGCTCAGGAACACTTCAGAAAACCATTGCCAGTTAGCACAGTTCGTCACTACATCTACAAGTGCAAGTTAAAATTCTACCATGCAAAGCGAAAGCCATACATCAACAACATCCAGAAACACCGCTGCCTTCTCTGGGCCCAAGTTCATTTGAAATGGACAAATGCAAAGTGGAAAAGTGTGCTGTGGTCTGATGAGTCCATTTCCGGACAAAAGAGGAAAAAGACCATCCAGATTGTTACCAGCGCAAAATTCAAAAGCCAGCATCTGTGATGGTATGGGGGTGTGTTAGTGCCCATGGCATGGACAACTTACACATCTGTGATGGCACCATCAATGCTGAAAGATACATCCAGGTTTTGGAGCAACACATGCTGCCATCCAAGCAACGTCTTTTTCAGGGACGTCCCTGCTTATTTCAGCAAGACAATGCCAAGACACATTCTGCACGTGTTACAACAGCGTGGCTTCATAGTAAAAGAGTGCGGGTACTAGACTGGCCTGTCTGTGGGTGTTTATGCTCATGCACTCCTGTTTGTGCGCCTCGCTGCCTGTAATAACATGTATGTAACACCACGCAAACAAGCAGGTACACCAGCTCAATTACGTCCACCTGGAGTGGCACCGATGGACTCTGATGGTTACAGATGTCTCATATAAAAAAGGAAAAAGAAGTCGGTCATATGCAGACCCAAACCCATTATTACCTGCATTTCTCCTTAGATTCCACAGCATGAAGTGGATCAAAGACTATGATTTCCCTTGTCCCAGGACATAGACAGGTAGTATGACCAAGAATCAAACTGTCTACATTTTGGCAGCCCAACTCCTTATCCTAGTGAGCTACTACATAAAATAGATAATAACAGAAAAATATGAATATTCTGAAGATAATATGTACTCAGGGGTATCCGCTGTGGACAGCATGGTGGGTTAGAACTGTTGCCTCACAGCAAGAAGGTCCAAGGTTCTCTTTTTTTGTGTGGTGTCTGCATGTTCTTCCTGTGTTTGCATTAATTTCCACGTCTCTATCCAACAGTCAGTCCATGCAAGCAATGAAGAGTGTAAGAGCCAGAAGACATTTCTGACACGTGCCAATATTCACTGAGAAGAACCTAGATTCTTCCTTGCTCCGACACTCACAGTACCTTTGTAAAGGCTGGCTATGATATCCAGCAACTTCTTGGGAGTCCCACAAATTCAGCTAAATCAGCTAAATCAAATGCTTTGCAAAAATCAACATAACCTGCAGCAAAGGTCTGGTGACATCAGTCTCTTTGTAACTTGTAAATTGGTCTTTGCAAATAATGTTGTATTTGCAAATATAAAACTGAATTTGTATAAAAAATAAAATAAAATTGTAAAACTGGAAATTGTATTTGTGAATTGAGTTTCAGCATTTATGGATCACCAATTACACGCATTCATCGCTTTCCTCTGTGACGTAATTTTGAGACATTCTTTTCGCGAAATCCACACAGATCCACAAACAAATGCCTACTGATTCACAAATACACACTCACGCACACTGGATATCCACTAGATGGCAGTGTGGTTCCATTTCCCCTGCCGTTACTTTTCTAGCTGTTTCTTTTTTTACCTGTTTAATACTTCTGTTAGTTTTTCAGTATAAGTGCTGTGAATTTTAAGTCATTATTTTACTCCTGTGTAAATCTTAGGAGCGGCTAGCATTTTCGATACGGGTAGCTTGCATTAGCTAGTTCGACTCCCCCCCATTTTTATGTAGCATCCAGGTTGTCCATCTCTTCATCCGTCTGTCTGTCTGGCTGCAATTTGTTCGCCGCAATGTAGCTTTGCACCTATTGCTCGCAGAAACTTCATATTTGGTGGGTACATGCCTTGGAGGAGTACTTCACACGGGTTCGAAGGCCGGTGACCTTGACCTACTTTTCAAGGTCACCAAGTGGTCACAACTGTCAAATCCTTCACCGCAACGTAGCTTTGCACCTATTGCTCACAGAAACTTCATATTTGATGGGTACCTGCCTTGAAGGAGTACTTTGCATGGGTTCGAAGGCCAGTGACTTTGACCTACTTTTGAAGGTCACCACTGGTCACAACTGTCAAATCATTCACCACAACATAGCTCAGCACCCATTGCTCGCAGAAACTTCATATTTGGTGGGCCTTGGAGGAGTACTTCACATTGAGAAGGGTGGTGACCTTGACCTACTTTTTAAGGTCACCAATCATCACAAATGTCCAATCCTACGCTGCAACGTAGCTCGGCACTTATTGGTCGCAGTGTCCCATCGAGATGAGGTGAAGGTCGAGATGAGGTGCGTTGAGCGAATGCGCACATCACTCTACCCCAGACTTGAAGACGTCACCCGTCGAGATGAGGTGCCTTGTGCAACTGCACATGTGGAGAAGATGTAACTCACTCGACGTGCAACTGCGCATGCGCATTTTGTTTTTTGTTTTGTTGTTTTTTCTGTCAAAGTTTTTTTTATTAATTGTATTCAGTGTATTTATAGCCTAGTAAGTAAAACATTTTCTGTATTTTACGTTAGGAGCTTATATGTATATTTTGCCTGTCGAAATAAGCTAACTCCAGGTTAAAAATACTTATCGTTTTATAGTGAGTAGATTTTATACATTACTACGTTCAGATGAATGTAGTAATGTATAAAATCTACTTACCCATTTACTTGCCCATCAAAATAAGCGAACTTCGTCAAGTAATTTTTTCACTGCACACGTGCAGTTACGCGAGGAACCTCATCTCGACAGAGCACGCAGAAACTACATATATAGTGGGTACATGCCTTGGAGGAGTACTTCACATGGGTTTGAAGGGTGGTGACCTAGACCACCTTTTCAAGGTCACCAGTGGTCACAACTCTCAAATCCTTCACCTGAAATTTCTTCGCCGCAATGTACCTCAGCACTTATTGCTCGCAGAAACTTCATATTTGGTGGGTACATGCCTTGGAGGAGTCCTTTGCATGGGTTCGAAAGCCAGTGACCTTGACCTACTTTTCAAGGTCATCAATGGTCACAAATGCCCAATCCTTCGGCGCAATGTAGCTCGGCACCTATTGCTTGCAGAAGCTTAATATTTGGTGGGTACATGTCTTGGGGGAGTACTTTGCATGGGTTCGAAGGGTGGTGACCTTGGCCTACTTTTCAAGGTCACCAATGGTCACAACTGTCCAACCCTTCGCCGCAACGTATCTCGGCAGTTGCTCAGACAAACTACTTATAGAGTGGGTACATGCATTGGAGGAGTACTTCGCATGGTTTGAAGTCCAGTGACCTTGGCCTACTTTTAAAAAAAATTACCAGTAGCTGCATTTGTTCAAAGGCTACTGACTTTTTATGGTCACTGTTGGCCACATCCTCTAAATAAACATAATGTCAATCTCCAATTTTTCCACTGTGTATCTCAGTTTACATCAAACACATGGGGGTTCCTTCAAATGCCTACCCCACACATGTACATATTACTGCACTTTACATGGAAAACAGTACTGCACACGGGGCATTTTGTGACGAATGTTTCTAGTTTTTTTTAATACTTCGGTTAGTTTTTTAGTGTAACCGTTGTGAATTTTAGCTTAGTGTTTTACTCTTGTGTTAATCTTACGAGTGGTTTACTTGTAGAAGATTTTTTTCTAATACTTCTGCTACTTTCTCATTGTAACTGCTGTGAATTTTAATTCATTTATTTATTCTGTTTGAATACTGTGTGAGCCTTAGAAGTGGTTAGCGTATCAGTTATTGGTTAGCTTGTGCTTGCTTGGCTATACTCTTGAATTTCTTAGTGCACAAAGTACACTACTTTACCTACTTTACACCCTCCGTAAATCCTGTGTGATGTTGGAAGATAGGGTGGCTCTCTTAGAGAGCTGTGTCCATAAGTTAGAGCAGCTTTTAGCTCAGTGGAGTTAGATTTTGCGGGCACTCCAGTTGAGGTTAGTGTTGGGCCGGCTAGCGAGCCCATTAGCATCAGCCTAGAAATGCTGGCTGTGGAGGACTGTGGACTGTGGCTAGGCGGAGGAATGGTAAAATGGTAAATGGACTGCATTTATATAGCGCTTTACCATCTGCATCTGACGCTCACAGCGCTTTACAATTATGCCTCACATTCACCCCGATGTCAGGGTGCTGCCATACAAGGTGCTCACGACACACTGGGTGCAAACTAGGGGATTAAGGACCTTGCCCAAGGGCCCTTAGTGATGTTCCAGTCAGGCAGGGATTTGAACCGAGGATCTTCTGGTCTCACGCCCAACACCTTAACCACGAGACCATCACCTCCCACGGTTGAAGCCCCGTAGGGCTTGGTGCCCGGTTGTGGTACACCGATTACACTCACCACTGTGAACTGTGAATCATTTCTCCCCCTTGGAATTGCCTTATGTGAATTCTCTGAGCCCACAAGTGACTTCCACTCCTGTCTCCAGGCCAAAACACCGGACTTTAGTGATAGGGTATTCTATCACCCGCAAAGTCAGGTTACAGATGCCGGCTGACGTTAAATGTATTCCTGGGGCCAGAGCTCCAGACATCGCATCCCATCTTAGGGTGCTGATGATGCAGAAGGGAAGACAAACTAAGGGACATGACATTAGATATAGTCACATAGTTATTCACGTCGTCACCAATGATGTCAGGATGAAGCACTCAGAGGTCACAAAATGGACATAGAGAGGACTTGTGACCTTGCCAGAAAGATGTGTCGGCATTGATTAATAGTCTCTGGTCCCCTCCCCTCCCGGGGTACTGATGAGGTGTTTAGCAGGCTGACATTGTTAAATAGGTGGCTGGCACAATTTTGTAGACAGCAAGGCTTTAGCTTTATTGATAACTGGCCTTCATTCTGTCTCCGCCGTGGCTTGCTGATGCCGGACGGCCTCCACCCTACTGGAGAAGGTGCAGCCATCTTGTCTGTGAACATAGATAGAGCTCTACAGGGAGGGTAACATTAGAAATTTATAGCAGGCCATGGAGCAGGTGATGAGAGACCCTGCAAGGCTTATTACAAATGTGGGTGTGGAATCCATTATCTTAGCGGGGAAATTAGTGCAGAAAACCCACTATGGTGATAGTGCAGTTTTTTATTATTATTATTATTATTATTTTTTTATTAAGCAAACTTAATACCCATTACTACATTGGATGATGTTGAAATTGAGGATGGCCCACTGGCTGTACCAGCAATATCAAAGATTTTGTGTCTGTTACCTACAACTCACATGGCCCTAAACCAAGTATTTCCAGACATCTTATATGTATATGCTACTCTGGAACCACCCCTAAATCCAAACAGTCCAACTGTCAACCCCACTGAGGTCCTTAGTCTGGCTCTCATTAACATTAACATCCACAGCATGTCTTTTTCCTGGTTCTCTCCCTCAGCCCCAACCAGTCCCAGCAGAAGACTGCCCCTCCCTGAGCCTGGTTCTGCTGGAGGTTTCTTCCTGTTAAAAGGGAGATTTTCCTTCCCACTGTAGCCAAGTGCTTGCTCACAGGGGGTTGTTTTGACCGTTGGGGTTTTACATAATTATTGTATGGCCTTGCCTTACAATATAAAGCGCCTTGGGGCAACTGTTTGTTGTGATTTGGCGCTATATAAAAAAAATTGATTGATTGATTGAACATAAGATCACTATCCTCAAAATAATTGTTGATTAATGATCTAATTATTGATCATGACTTAGATGTGATTGGGTTATGTGAAACCTGGCTTAAACCTACAGATGTCCTCCCCTTAAATAAGGCCTGCCCACCAGCATATACATTTAGTCACGTCCCTCGTGATGTGAAGCAAGGCAGGGGTGTTGCGCTTATTTATAAATCTAGGTTTAGCTTATTAGCTAAACATGATTGCACCACCTGTGTTAAAACTGTGCTCCCCCAAATCACAGTCACCTTGGTTCAATGATTACCTGCATGACCTCAAGCATAAGGCAAGAGGTCTAGAACGGAAATGGCATTGTTCAAAATTAGAAGTATTCCACCTTGCATGGCATGATGCTATTTTAGACTATAAACATGCATTACTGGCTACAAAGCGGACCTATTACTCTGATGTGATCAACAAAAACAAGCATAACTCAAAGTTCTTGTTCGACATGGTGGCAACACTTATTCATGGACAACCACCTGTCATTCACTCTCCTTATACAGCACAAGATTTCCTGGATTACTTTGAGAAGAAAATAGAAGACATTAGGTTAAACATATCCCAGCAAGCCTTAACCCTGCCCCTACACCCTGCTATTGAGGTGGGCGCCATGACTGAGGTATTACCTAGATTTACAGAACTTGATAGTATCTCACTAGGCATGCTGACGAAACTCGTAACGTCAACAAAAAGCACAACCTGTCTATTTGATCCGATACCAACAAAACTGTTTAAGGGCCTGTGGTCCACTCTTGGGCCAATTGTGCTGGAAATTATTAATCTTTAACTTCTGGATGTGTTCCTAGATGTTTCAAATCTGCAGTGATTAAAACATTACTTTGTACAGTAACACAACCACTAACCTTAGTGACATGAAATTTGGGGTTCCACAGGGGTTCGACTTAGGCCCCCTGCTTTTATCCCTTTATATAGCACCCCTTGGGCATATACTACTGCGTTTTGGGATTCACTTTCACTGCTATGCTGATGATAATCAGTTATACATGCCGATAACTGCTGGTAATCTCGTTCACATAAAATCCTTAAAACATTGCCTTGCAGCAGTGAGATGTTGGATATCGAGAAACTTCCTACTTTTAAACTCTGATAAGACTAAAATGATGGTTCTTGCTCCAGTGAGACATAGGCATCAATTTGACCAGTTAAGGCTCAGCCTCGGCTCGTGTGTCATATGTCACACTGACAAAGTGAGGAACCTTGGGGTAATTTTTGATCCTACACTGTCCATTGACCTCCACATTAGAAATATTTTGAGGACTGCTTTCTTCCACCTGTGAAATATAGCAAAGATTCGTCCCATCCTGTCTATGGCTGATGCTGAGACACTGATCCATGCATTTACCTCTTCTAGATTGGACTACAGCAATGTTCTATTTTCTGGTTTACTGCAGTCTAGCATTAGGGGTCTCCAATTGGTTCAAAATGCAGCAGCCAGACTTTTGACATGAAGCATAAAGTTCGACCACATTACACCTATTTTGGTGTCTCTTCACTGACTTCCTGTCCCAGTGAGATCAGATTTTAAGGTTCTGCGACTCATCTATTAAATTATTCATGGACTGGCACCTCCCTACCTAGCTGACCTAATTAAACCTTACGTACCGGCCTGGTCTTTGCGTTCTCAGAGTGCAGGACTACTTTGTGTCCCTAAGGTGAATAAGAAGTCTGCAGGTCATAGAGCTTTCTCTTATCGTGCCCCTGTTCTGTGGAATGATCTCCCTGCATCAATAAAACAGTCAGATTCTGTGGAGACTTTCAAGTCCAGACTTAAGACGCACTTATTTTTCCTTTTGTATGGCTAGCATACTGGTATAGTTTTGTTTTACACTTTTTACTCTTAATTCATTTTATTAGGAAAAGGAGCGTGCTGCAGCCTCAACATTACCTAAATTCTGGGTCTTTTAGTGAAGCTTATGGCTTGTGGCTGGCGATCACCTTAGTATATCTTCTGTTTTTCTTGTTAATTAATGCTGGCAAATTATACAGTATTTTTTTGTCTTTCTGATGCCTGATTCTGATTTTCTCTCTGTTTAAGGTGCAGCTCCATCCAGAGATGGGATTTGTATTTGTGCTGGAGACCCTCCTGTCCTGTGCACTAAAAGCATTTCCTGTATATTCGTTTTGTGAATTGTCTGTAATTTATGTCTGTATCATGTCCCAAGCAGATGGTCACCCTTTGAGTCTGGTCTGCTTGAGGTTTCTTCCTCAGAGGGAGTATTTCTTTACCACTGTTGCTCTGGGGGATAGTAAGGTTAGACCTTACTTGTGTGAAGCATCTTGAGGCAACTCTGTTGTGATATGGCGCTATATAAATAAAAATAAATTGAAATTTTAAATTGACATCCATTTTAAGCCATGTGTCACACAAGCCCAGCACATCAAGATCATTGACCAGCAGTAACTTGCTCAACAACGACTTAATATTTACAAAACCAAAGGTAGCATGTGTCAAAAAAACAAAACAAAACATATAAATGAAATCAAATCAAATCAATTTTATTTATATAGCGCCAAATCACAACAACAGTCGCCCCAAGGCGCTTTATATTGCAAGGCAAAAGCCATACAATAATCACAGAAAAACCCCAACGGTCAAAACGACCCCCTAAGAGCAAGCACTTGGCGACAGTGGGAAGGAAAAACTCCCTTTTAACAGGAAGAAACCTCCAGCAGAACCAGGCTCAGGGAGGGGCAGTCTTCTGCTGGGACTGGTTGGGGCTGAGGGAGAGAACCAGGAAAAAGACATGCTGTGGAGGGGAGCAGAGATCAATCACTAATGATTAAATGCAGAGTGGTGCATACAGAGCAAAAAGAGAAAGAAACACTCAGTGCATCATGGGAACCCCCCAGCAGTCTAAGTCTATAGCAGCATAACTAAGGGATGGTTCAGGGTCACCTGATCCAGCCCTAACTATAAGCTTTAGCAAAAAGGAAAGTTTTAAGCCTAATCTTAAAAGTAGAGAGGGTGTCTGTCTCCCTGATCCGAATTGGGAGCTGGTTCCACAGGAGAGGAGCCTGAAAGCTGAAGGCTCTGCCTCCCATTCTACTCTTACAAACCCTAGGAACTACAAGTAAGCCTGCAGTCTGAGAGCGAAGCGCTCTATTGGGGTGATATGGTACTATGAGGTCCCTAAGATAAGATGGGACCTGATTATTCAAAACCTTATAAGTAAGAAGAAGAATTTTAAATTCTATTCTAGAATTAACAGGAAGCCAATGAAGAGAGGCCAATATGGGTGAGATATGCTCTCTCCTTCTAGTCCCCGTCAGTACTCTAGCTGCAGCATTTTGAATTAACTGAAGGCTTTTCAGGGAACTTTAGGACAACCTGATAATAATGAATTACAATAGTCCAGCCTAGAAGAAATAAATGCATGAATTAGTTTTTCAGCATCACTCTGAGACAAGACCTTTCTAATTTTAGAGATATTGCGCAAATGTAAAAAAGCAGTCCTACATATTTGCTTAATATGCGCATTGAGGGACATATCCTGATCAAAAATGACTCCAAGATTTCTCACAGTATTACTAGAGGTCAGGGTAATGCCATCCAGAGTAAGGATCTGGTTAGACACCATGTTTCTAAGATCTGTGGGGCCAAGTACAATAACTTCAGTTTTATCTGAATTTAAAAGCAGGAAATTAGAGGTCATCCATGTCTTTATGTCTGTAAGACATTCCTGCAGTTTAACTAATTGGTGTGTGTCCTCTGGCTTCATGGATAGATAAAGCTGGGTATCATCTGTGTAACAATGAAAATTTAAGCAATGCTTTCTAATAATTCTGCCTAAGGGAAGCATGTATAAAGTGAATAAAATTGGTCACAGAACCTTGTGGAACTCCATAATTAACCTTAGTCTGTGAAGAAGACTCCCCATTTACATGAACAAGTTGTAATCTATTAGATAAATATGATTCACACCACCACAGTGCAGTGCCTTTAATACCTATGGCATGCTCTAATCTCTGTAATAAAATTTTATGGTAAGCAGTATCAAAAGCAGCACTGAGGTCTAACAGGACAAGCACAGAGATGAGTCCACTGTCTGATCATTTGTAACTTCACTAATGCTGTTTCTGTACTATGATGAATTCTGAAACCTGACTGAAACTCTTCAAATAGCCCATTCCTCTGCAGATGATCAGTTAGCTGTTTTACAACTACCCTTTCAAGAATTTTTGAGAGAAAAGGAAGGTTGGAGATTGGCCTATAATTAGCTAAGATAGCTGGGTCAAGTGATGGCTTTTTAAGTAATGGTTTAATTACTGCCACCTTAAAAGCCTGTGGTACATAGCCAACTAATAAAGATAGATTGATCATATTTAAGATCGAAGCATTAATTAATGGTAGGGCTTCCTTGAGCAGCCTGGTAGGAATGGGGTCTAATAGACATGTTGATGGTTTGGAGGAAGTGACTAATGAAAATAACTCAGACAGAACAATCGGAGAGAAAGAGTCCAACCAAATACCAGCATTACTGAAAGCAGCCAAAGAGAACGATATGTCTTTGGGATGGTTATGAGTAACTTTTTCTCTAATAGTTAAAATTTTATTAACAAAGAAAATCATGAAGTCATTACTAGTTAAAGTTAAAGGAATACTCGGCTCATTAGAGCTCTGACTCTTTGTCAGCCTGGCTACAGTGCTGAAAAGAAACCTGGGGTTGTTCTTATTTTCTTCAATTAGTGATGAGTAGTAAGACGTCCTAGCTTTATGGAGGGCTTTTTTTATAGAGCAACAGACTCTTTTTCCAGGCTAAGTGAAGATCTTCTAAATTAGTGAGACGCCATTTCTTCTCCAACTTAGGGGTTATCTGCTTTAAGCTGTGAGTTTGTGAGTTATACCACGGAGTCAGGCACTTCTGATTTAAGGCTCTCTTTTTCAGAGGAGCTACAGCATCCAAAGTTGTGCTTAATGAGGATGTAAAACTATTGACGAGATAATCTATCTCACTCACAGAGTTTAGGTAGCTACTCTGCACTGTGTTGGTATATGGCATTGGAGAACATAACAAAGAAGGAATCATATCCTTAAACCTAGTTACAGCGCTTTTCGAAAGACTTCTACTGTAATGAAACGTATTCCCCACTGCCGGGTAGTCCATTAAACTAAATGTTAATGTTATTAAGAAATGATCAGACAGAAGGGTTTTTTCAGGGAATACTGTTAAGTCTTCAATTTCCATACCATAAGTCAAAACAAGATCTAAGGTATGATTAAAGTGGTGGGTGGACTCATTTACATGTTGAGCAAAGCCAATTGAGTCTAACAATAGATTAAATGGAGTGTTGAGGCTGTCATTCTCAGCATCTATGTGGATGTTAAAATCGCCCACTATAATTATTTTATCTGAGCTAAGCACTAAGTCAGACAGAAGGTCTGAAAATTCACAGAGAAACTCACAGTAACAACCATGTGGACGACAGATAACAACAAATAAAACTGTTTTTTTGGGACTTCCAATTTGGATGGACAAGACTAAGAGTCAAGCTTTCAAATGAATTAAAGCTCTGTCTGGGTTTTTGATTAATTAATAAGCTGGAGTGGAAGATTGCTGCTAATCTACCCCCTCGGCCCGTGCTACGAGCATTCTGGCAGTTAGTGTGACTCGGGGGTGTTGACTCATTTAAACTAACATATTCATCCTGCTGTAACCAGGTTTCTGTAAGGCAGAATAAATCAATATGTTGATCAATTATTATATCATTTATTAACAGGGACTTAGAAGAGAGAGACCTAATGTTTAATAGACCACATTTAACTGTTTTAGTCTGTGGTGCAGTTGAAGGTGCTATATTATTTTTTTCTTTTTGAATTTTTATGCTTAAATAGATTTTTACTGGTTGTTGGTGGTCTGGGAGCAGGCACCGTCTCTACAGGGATGGGGTACTGGGGTGATGGCAGAGGGAGAGAAGCTGCAGAGAGGTGTGTAAGACTACAACTCTGCTTCCTGGTCCCAACGTTGGATAGTCACGGTTTGGAGGGTTTAATAAAATTGGCCAGATTTCTAGAAATGAGAGCTGCTCCATCCAAAGTGGGATGGATGCCATCTCTCCTAACAAGACCAGGTTTTCCGCAGAAGCTTTGCCAATTATCTAGGAAGCCCACCTCAATTTTTGGACACCACTCAGACAGCCATCAATTCAAGGAGAACATGCGGCTAAACATGTTACTCCCGGTCCGATTGGGGAGGGGCCCAGAGAAAACTACAGAGTCCGACATTGTTTTTGCAAAGTTACACACTGATTCAATGTTAATTTTAGTGACCTCCGATTAGCGTAACCGGGTGTCATTACTGCCAACGTGAATTACAATCTTACCGAATTTACGCTTAGCCTTAGCCAGCAGTTTCAAATTTCCTTCAATGTAGCCTGCTCTGGCCCCCGGAAGACAATTGACTATGGTTGCGGGTGTCGCTAACTTCACATTTCTCAAAACAGAGTCGCCAATAACCAGAGTTTGTTCCTCGCCGGGTGTGTCGTCGAGTGGAGAAAAATGGTTAGAAATGTCAACGGGTTGGTGGTGTACAGGGGGCTTCTGTTTTGGGCTATGCTTCCTCCTCACAGTCACCCAGCCGGCCTGCTTTCCCGGCTGCTCGGGATCCGCTGGGGGGCAGCTAACGGCGGCTAAGCTACCTTGGTCCGCACCGACTACAGGGGCCTGGCTAGCTGTAGGATTTTCCAAGGTGCGGAGCCGAGTCTCCAATTCGCCCAGCCTGGCCTCCAAAGCTACGAATAAGCTACACTTATTACAAGTACCATTACTGCTAAAGGAGGCCGAGGAATAACTAAACATTTCACACCCAGAGCAGAGAAGTGCAGGAGAGACAGGAGAAGCCACCATGCTAAACCAGCTAAGAGCTAGTAGCTGCGCTAAGCTAGCAGATTCCTAAAAACACACAAAGTGAATAATATGTAAATAATTTAGAGGTGAATTCAGCAGAGGGAGTGCTTTAGTTAAGGCACGTGAAGATTACACTGAAACAAATCGTTATCTAGTTATCTAGATCAATCTAACTACGCAGATTAAACAGCTAAGAGATACAGCAAAACACCAATGTGCTCCGGAACAGGAAGTGATACAATACAGCAGTGAGAGCCAACCACCAGAGAGGCCATTCCTACAAGTAGAGGCCAGTCCCAGCAGTGTATAACAATATACCCAACAGTGTATTCATGCAGACAATCACAGCTGCATGACTGGAATCAAATAATGTGGCCTTGAAAAAACTGGAGTTGCCCTGTTCTTATCATTGGTAGTCAGCCACAATAGCATAGAGTCCTGCCAAGCAGATGATGTCAGATTTTTGTCCGGATATATTCATGTTGGTGGGTGATGGATCAGTGGTTAGAGAACTGGCCTCTTATCATTTTAGTATTTCATCTACATGTAAACTGCATTTTTGGTGGCTGAAAATGACTATTTGAAAGCGGGTGTCAGAGTGGGTAAATCTGAAAACACTGGATTTGAAAATGGATCTCAGAGTGGATAAATCTGAGACTGCTGGATTTGAAAACAGGTCTCAGAGTGGGCAAATCTGAAAACACTGGATTTGAAAACAGGTCTCAGAGTGGGTAAATCTGAAAACACGGGATTTGAAAGCAGTTCTCAGAGTGGGTAAATCTCAAACTGATGGATTAGAAAGGAGGTTGCAGAGTGGGAAATCTGAAACCACTGGATTTGAAAACGGGTGTCAGAGTAGGTAAATGTGAAACCACTGGATTTGAAAACGGGTCTCAGAATGTATAAAACTAAAACCACTGGATTTTAAAATGGGTCTCAGAGTGGGTAAATCTGAAACTGTCAGGATTCGTGGTCGCGTGACACAGAAGGTGTTTGGACACAAATGCAAACTCTCAGACGATGCGGTGTAATAATAGTCTTTATCTTACAGACAGTCCAGGGTCCGGTACACAGAAAGGCAGGCCGCGTAGCAAAGGTACAGATGAGGGCAAGGCAAAAGACGTAGTCAGGAACAGGCTGAGGTCGAAGGCACAGTGAGACACAATATCAGAGTCAGAGGCAGAGAGCAAAATCCGAAAAAGCAGAACGAGGTCAAAAAACACTGAGGTATACGAGACGAGAACAGGGCTGGAACGAAGATATGAAGATCAACGAGCTGGTACAGCGGTGCGGGAAGTGAGCGCTAAATAAAAGGTGATCAAACAAGGTGCACGTGTGATCGAGGGTTCTGGAAGGAGGTGTGGCTGGATGCAACAAAGATGAGGGAAGCAGGTGCAAGATAGTGCAGTGGAGACAACACAAAGTGGAGTGATGTAAGATGCAAAGACACGTGAGCCAGAGTAAGGAGCGTGAGTGGATAAATACACTAAACAGACAGAATGAGTGAGGGACGATGAGATGAGATAGGTCCAATGGCGTGGAGTGAAAACGAAGCAGATCAAAAGCAAAAGGAGTCTGTGAATGAAAACCAATGGTGAAAGTATAACATGCCCACAGACCAACAAAAGGAAATGTGAATCGAATAAAGGGCAAACTAGGAAACAGAGTGACAGACCTAAAAATAGCACAAGAATAATAAGACTAAAAACACCACTTGAACTTAATCTCAATCTGACATCACAGACAGAGGAAATAAGACAGAACCAATTAGAAGAAGAACAGAAACAAAACCAGAACCTACAGTAAAACAATGGAAAAACTAGAACCAATGATTGCAGAAAACAAAAAGAATACAACAAGATAATAAAACACCAAAGATACATAATAAATGCAACCAGAGAAAACATAATACAAAATGATCAAAAGGGTAACCAAAAGGATCAAATCCGGGGAGGCAGATGACAATATGGTACAAACCCATAACCTCGCCCTGAGCCCGGACACATCCTGACAGTACCCTCCCCCCTACGGCTGACACTGACGGCCGAGAGACCAGATCCCCCACAAACCCCAAAGGGGAAAACAGAAACACAGAAAAACTCCGACGGATGAAGCCGACCAGAGGCTGGCAAATGAGACCAACACAGAACACCCCCACCAGCACCGCAGGGGGCAACCAGAGCCCACCAAATAAGGGAGGGCGGAGGGTGACCGGCAGGGGGGCAACAGAGGTCAGAGGACGTTCACGGACAGAAAAACCATCGGATGTACAACCGAAAACAGAGACCGCTGGTAAGTCAGGAGGACGGCCGGGGGGCCCATAGTGAACTGATGGGGAGACAGCGGGCACCTGGCAAAAAACAGGTGAGGACACAGGAACCAAAACATCAGGAACACAGCACCACTGACCAGGAACCAATTGCCGGTGATCGGTGCAGCAGAAGAGACACATCGAAGTAAACAAAGAACAAATAATCACGCGGGCGTGTACAAGAAAGGACCACAAAAATCTGAGGATCCAACAAAAATATATTCCAACCAATAAGAACCAGACAAACCAAGAAAGCAACCACGCAAACGACGAATTGATGAGTGGAACAAAAAACTCCAAACCACTATTACCAGAACCTAACAAACGAAAAAAAACAAAATAAGGACTTATCCCGGAGGTAAATAGTCATAAACAAACCACAAAATGAACATGGGGGAAAGAGAACAGAGAAAAGGTATGAAGAACAAACTGACTTAAGAAGGGAGCCAATAAAGTGAAGAAACCAACCA